>NC_051185.1:87127364-87300142 GCF_013339695.2 Rhipicephalus sanguineus | reverse complement strand
TTTCGCTCACTCCATGTGTACATGGTAATCGTTAAAGTCCGCGCTTGCATTGGCGTTGGTGTCGACGACACATATTTCCAGGCCTTCGTCCACCGTCAGTGATGCCACGGAAAGGTTCAAGGCTTCTTGAGTGTCTCTGATCTGAAGAAGACGACCGTCGCATCCCACGAGAATATTCACCCCGTCTCTTCTCTATAGCAACACATGAACGATTTTTCTACGCTATCTTTTAACTCCGTCGGAATATTTCAGTGGTGAGAAAATGGTGAAATGTGAAGGTCGGTATGGTATTCGGCAGTATATGAGCAAGAAAGAGGTCAAATGAGGGTACAGTTATGGATTTTTGCAGATTTGGAACAGGCTACACTGTTCATTTCACAAATACACAGGAAAATTGAAAAATACCAGAACTGCAAACTATGCTAGGAAAGTTGAACAGAAAAAATTTTTTTCCCTGAACATGCGCAGCCAGCCTTTTTTTCACCGCGTCGAAAACCTGCATCGCACGGTGGCATGATGGGCACTAGTGCCTATATTCTTGCATTATGTAAATAATGTTTGCACTTACAGAGCTTATATTTCCACTATTATTGTACGAGGGCTTTGTGTTCAAAACGTATTTTATATTTTTTTAATGTTGAACCATTGTGGAGTAGCATTGATGTTTTTATGAATCTTTGTTTCTTTTTGTGGCATTTTTCTTTGTTTGATAATTTTTTATTGAATTAGAAATGAATTCTTTGTTGGAATTAATACTGTTGGAAAGACCAATTCTTCCCCTATCATTTGATACCCTACACGTTAGCATCAATTATATTCTGTGGCAGGAAAAAATATTTCCTGGACTAGCCAAAAACAACCGATTTTGCCGCGGTCACGAAAGTGTTAAAACCGCTATGCTACAAAAGGTTCATTGACGACATTTTTATTTCGCCATTTTTATTTGACCTCATGGTGAATCTAAACTTCTCGCATTATATCATATTTTAATAACATTCACCATCCATATCCTCCACGAACGCCTACTAGCGGAAACTATTAACTTCCTTGACGCCACTATATGTGTAAGCTACGGGAACTTATTCACCAAGCTTTGTCAGAAGCCTACTGACCGACAGCAATATCTTCACTTCAACAGTAGTCACGTTAAACATTGTAAATCAAGCATCCCATACAGTAAAGCAGTCTGTTTTAAACACATTTGCTGAGAGCAAGCAGACTTCAGCGCCAGCTGCGATAAAAAACGCGTTTCCTTCTAAAACAGAAGTACCCGCTCAGATTATTGACGACGCCGTGGCACGAGGAGACAAGTTTGTCCGTAAAACGCTTATCAACGCAGAGAAACGTCCCCGTAGCCTCAATAGCGCTAACCTCGTGCTCAACATAGCGCGTCAGCGCCTAATGTAACAGCAATTCTGAAGAAACACTACAGCATGTTGACTCAAAGCGAGCGCTTAAAGAAAGTTTTTCCAGAGTCACCCCGCGCAGTTTATCGGCGTAGTAGCAATTTGCAGGATATCCTTACGTCCTCCAAAATTCGAAGTTACTATATTCCACACGCTGGTTGCCATCCATGTCGCAAACGTCGCTGCAAAGTATGCACTCAGATGACGACCACCACTGTGGCTAAAAGCACCGCCAATGGTTCTAACTCGAAAATTCGTGGCGATTTTACGTGTGAGACAGATAATGTAGTTTCTTTGCTTGAGTGCTCCATCTGCAAGTTGCAGTATATCGGTCAAACCGGAAATGCATTCGCTACCGTTTCAACAACCACAAGGCGCACGTGCTCTGCATGCTTCATTTGCCAATATATGGACACGTCGCCAGCACCGGGCATACAGTTGATCATTTACGGCGACTATATTGGAATCGGGATTCACGTCACATTATAAGCGCAAAATGCGCGAGTCATTTTAAATCCCCAGTTCAACACGGTTTTTAGCGGCTTAAACGAAAACGCGGGTAAGCTGGCTAGCATACTTGCATAGTATACAGTGCACAATTCCATGCTGGCACAAACTTGCCTTTGTTGGATTCTACATGCATTCTTTAGAGAAAGTGTCTTTTCAATTATTATTTTTTTTGTCCGATGCTATTTGCAGATTGCGCTCTTGTGCTCTCAACGCCTTGCACGGCGCCAATGAACCTGATCATGTGTCGCGGTATCTCACTGGCCAGTGACGCGGTTTCTTGTGTAACGCGATAAATTTGTTTTCTATTTTTATTCCCAGTGTTTTTGTCAACAAGTTATACGCACCATGCGCGTATAACTTGTTGTTCTCGATGCGCAGAACGTTAGATTGTGGTGCACTGCGCCACAGTGTGAAGCTACACACCTATGAGTAGTGTCTGTCACATGTACTGCATTCATTCTGACGAAGGCTGGCCCACCAGACGAAACATTATAAACCACAGTTCGTACGCGAGTCCTTCACTCATCTATGATACCGGAGCCATCGCTCTTCATACCCAGAGTATGTATATATGCGCAGCGTCATGTCATTTCTCCACAGCGACACAGAAAGACCAAGAGAGAAACTTACCGACTTTCTCGCAAAGCTTGCAGAATTTTACTTTGTCCTGTGGGTCTCCTTCTTTCATTATCACGAACTGTCTCTCGTGAGTGGCTACTGCCAAAAGCACAAGGTCCGCTGGATTTTTCTGCAAGGCAAAATAATTTTTGATTTTGTGAGACAGAGAAGAACGTTATGTGAACGCTTTTCTTGGGTGGATACGAAGTATACCACAATATGCACGGTTGCAAAACTGTAGGCGACACATTAAATTTGATGTTTAAAACGGAACAAAAGCTGCGGTTATTATGGTCTCAAAAGCAAGCCACAGTGCTCGCGTAGCCGTTACATTACTTTATCACTTCACTGCTTAGAAAGAAATACGAGCAGCAATGTTGCGTTTGGGGAATGGCTATAAAAAACGAACAATAGTCCGACAAACTGCGTACGCCCAGAAACTGTTTATTGGCCGAAAGCTACGCTCATTGTACCGACATTGATCATGTTTCTTTAAAGTGTAAGTGTTCTTCTCGTGCTACCGTTACCTTTTACTTTATGACAGGGGAAATATGGCGCAATACCTGTTTCAGAACTACAAACTAGCGAGACTTTATGTAAACTACTTACGACCTGTTTGTTACGTACGATGGATCTCGAACATGAATGTAAGCACCGCGACAAAAACGTATTGGATCTACCTCTTGGTGTAATACTGGTGTCATGGGTAAACCTCAGAGGCGACCGATGACACCACAGGTAGACCGTGTCATTGACCTCCAACTTGCACGCTTTCTCTAATTGCATTGTTTCGCAGTGTTGTTGAGCTAAATATAAGAAAAATAAGGATCCTGATAGCTCTTGTGAAACTCCTTCAAAATGTTCCCCCTGATGTCGTAAAGTTTAGGGAGGTTAAACCCCAGATACTATTATTATTATTATGATTGATAATTTTAAGCAAGGAAAATGAGCTTATGACAAACCGCACACCTCTTCAACTGCTGAAAGCACGATTTCACAAAACTCATTCGAAAACGAAAGTTCCTTAGTCTACTTCGCGGTCTTCGGGAACAAACATATTTCATGCGAAATTCGTGTTTAATTGCATTTCGTAACAGTGAAAGAACGAATAAAGTACGATGACACACGTAGAAGTGGACGTACGCACCCCAGTTATTAACCGTTCAGTAGTGTTAGGTATCCCTCCAATTACGTGATAAACGGGCCAAGGGCGCGTATGGTACGACAGGATATAAGGAGTAAAGGCACTGCGCGCCGTAAGAGCTGCACTTATATGGAGCGTTGGCTCTAGCAAAAGAAACCTCAGCTCTCGCGAGCATTATGGACGGAGTGGTTACGCATTTATTTATTTATTTATTATTGGTACTGCAATCCCCTGGAAGAATTTTAGCAGGTGGGTACTAAAGACGTAAATATCGGCATAAACACAAATGAAACAAATAACTATCACTTGCATTTTACAACGTAAACAAACGTAACCAAATATTACCGATTGCACATCACTCTCAATTGAAGAAAAGAAAACAAAGCTATCCCCCAAGTAAAATTATTTTCTCTGTTTTCCAGACTAGCGGCAAAGGATGTGAAAGATTGTGTGTTGTGACTTGAAGATTATTAAACTATTCCAATCCTGCACAGTTCTGGGGAAAAAAGAATATTTAAAGCAGTTATTGCGGGCACGGAAGGGAGTTATTGTACGATCATGGCGTTGTCTAGTGGAGCACAGCGGAGCACACGACAAAAATATAGTGCCCCCATAAATCGCTTGAAGGGGTTGACGCTACGGATCACCGCAAGGTGCAGACGGAAGTCCGTTCAAAATTATGGCGGCTCAGTAAAATATATCCCACGTTGTACCGTGACGCTTGTCCGCGGCGCGGCGGTTTGCCAACTTTATATCACACCTCTTGGAGGTGTGACCGAAAGCCAGCGAATTTAAATTAATTTTTGGGCAGCATCACTGCAGGAAGTTCGGAACAGTGGGAGGCACAACTGCCAGCTCGGACCCAGAGGTGCAATTAGCGCCTCTCAGTCAAGTTCAGCGATCGGCGCAAGCCAGTGGGGCCCTGGACTTGGGGCCCCAACCAAAAATACTCCTGTGTACCCCCTTTTCTACCCCTTCCATCAAAATAATGTTTCGTTCTTCTTTGTTCTTTATGACGCTAGCTTCTAGCCTCATTAGTTCTTTGCTCGGCAATTTCTAGTTTCCTTTTTGTCAACCGGCAGTACAGATGCTTCGCGTACGTGTCGAAAAAACCGTGACAACATGCAATAAGAGTTAGAGGTTCAAGTTAAAGACTGCAGCATTGAATACATATAATAGCGGAGTGTAATTGATATATAAAATGTTTGGTGTTCCGGAAGCACTGGACGCGTCACCCATTTCTCGCTGGGCGCCGTCGCGGAATTCTCTGCCAGCATCTCCATTAGGAGAGGCCCGGAGAAGATGAGCCGCCGTCGTTTGCGGGCTTTCGCACCAAAAAAAAATGCGGCCGTTTATTTCGTCATCTGGCGCCGAACGGTCAGGGGATCTCACTTTGCTGCCACAAATCCATGAAAAACCTGCAACGGGGCGGCGAGTTGCGGCCGCCGCTGATTTCGTTCGCTGAAACCACGGCTGAGAGCCGCGCGTTCGCTGCCGCGGGAATGCGCTAGTCACGTGGTTCTTTTGTATTCGTGGGCTTTCTTTGCAGCTGGAAAAAAAAATGGTATACGTGAGACCTTTCTTTATCGCAACTAGTGGAATTTGGTTTCTAAGAAGCCCTCGAACTTACAAGTCGCATTTCTTGCCTAAAGTCATACTGAGGCAATTTAGTTAAATAATCTTAATTACCAAATGAATTAATTAGAAAACCAAACCTTGTATGTAGTGCGCAAGGTGACTGTCAGCAATTTCCAACTGATCTCACTTGCTTGCCTGTAATATTGTATTTTTCAACTCTTGGTTAAAGATACATTAAGGTCGCCTTAATGTACAGCCTCGTGCTGACATAAAGCAATGTCTACTGCATTAGTGTGCTCAAGATCACAGTTGTTATGGCTAAATATTCTTGGAACACGGATGCTTCTGAAGCCAACGTTTGGACCAGCTGACCTGCCTTCTGCGAGGCTGCAACATCCACCTGTGGCAGCCTCCAAGAAGGCAATACGGCTTCTCGAAACGTGAGCTCCAGCGACACCACATTTTGCAGGTGTTTTTCATGGCTTCAAGTTTCTGTCTTCTCTGCCTGACTTGAGTGGCTGTGACGGAAGCACAAATTATAGCCACTTTTGCAGTCGCTTCTCGCAAGATGACGAAGGCCAAGCAATTAATATCCGCGAATAGCAGTCCATACTAATAACTACTAAATGATTGCACGTCAGTCAGATATCCGACTTCTAATGTCGCTGGGTGCAGAGCCCTGTTCACTTCCGTTTGCAGTTTAAAATCGCGTTCAGCAATAACTGGTCTGCAAAATGAATCCCTATGCAACATTTCCCTCCCGAGTCCCAGCAAAGCATCCTAAAGTATTTATCCAGTGTGCAATGCATGCGCCAAATTAAATTCCATTTTGGAAGCTCGAACACGACTTGGTAGCCATGTTTCGACGCCGCATAATCGAACGCCAGCGGCTGCAACTTCTAGGAATGTGATAATTTGGATTGTGATAATTTGGGAACAAGAAGCTACCCCAAAAGTAGCGAATAGCCGAGACGACTTTTTTCTGCCGCCACCGCCGTAAAAAAGTTGAAGAGAATTAGCACCAAGTAGTAGCCAAACCTAGCAACAACTGCCTATGCGATCCCTGTCGTAATGACGTATACGTGAAAGCGACGCTGTGTAACCGGCGCACTGGACTGGCGAAAGGGAGGCACCACCGGGAGAGAGAGAGTACAGATTTGTGACGTGAAACGCCCTGGCTAGAGTTTCGTAAAGATACACTAACGTAGAATGTCCGTTGAGTGTAAGCGGACATTGACGTGGAAAACGTCACCCTACATGAGTGATACTCATATCGAGCGGTGCATCACTACTTACTCGTGGCAAGATCAACGGTTTTAATTTCGGGATCACCATGAGGGCTTCACAAAGAAACCAGGTTGAAAAAGGCAGGTATAAGCTGGCCTGCATGCAAAACGGCAAACCACTTTCACGCATGTTTGCGATTGCCCGTAGGAGAGAAGAGACCACCCATGAGATGTACTGATGGTATCCATGACCATGAACATATACAGCAGCACTCACTTTCACAGTCTCATTGAGAAAAGATACCGTCTTCGCTCGAATTACATTCGCTGCAACGCCATTGCCAGAAACGCAGAATGATTCGGATAGCATATTTGCGTGTCCTGTTGGGGCGCCTAGTAGACCAAAGACAACAAACGCCACCGCAAAATTGCAAATGATGTATAAAGACGCAGTTACGTAAAAGGCCGTCGGAGCCTTCCCAACAAGCTGTCCTGTATGGCGTCCGTGCTACTTCTACATACACGGAAACTGGCTTCACATGTCTGAAACTTCAAAGAGCTAGCAGCAAGTAGCGATTACAGCACTTTAAAACGCCGGCAAATCTCTCACAAACGCGCTGAAGCGGCGACCAAACGACGCTCAAACGCCGGCTAATTTATCGCTCACACAGTCACCGCGTCTAAACTGTCGAGAAGAGCACGCAGCAACTAGCGTCCCCGCTGCGCACAAACGTCGGCCAACCTATGGGAAGAGCGCCTAGCGCGTTGAAACTGCCAGCAGCAACCTGCGACCAAGCGACGTTCAAATACTGCCACGTAAAAACTATTTCACTACTCACCGAGGCGTCCGACTCCGGCGACAAACGAGCACCGACTGCCGAGCACTCGACCACCCCGAGCACTCGACCACCTCTCCCCCTCTCCACACCAACCCACCGCCCGCCTAAAAGTAGCGACACTCTCCTCAGCGCGCGCGTTTTCCTCCTAATTCTCCTCGGATTTCTCCCCTCCCCTGGCCGGCGCGCTGCGCACGGCACGCTGAATCCTCCACTGGCTCGCCGCAGCCGCATGAGCACCACTGCGCCCGCTTGTTTTATTCGGCCCTTGAAGCATTAAAGGGCCCCTCACCAGGTAACGTATTTTAGTTAGAGATTGGAAGTTGTTGCGAGCCCAATAAGGAGCATTATGCCACAAGAATTTTTCTAATCGGTCCGAGGAAGCCGACAAAAACAATAATTTCTTAGCGGCGCGAAACCATGATGCGAGGAGGCGAGCTGCAAACCCTTGCCGCTCGACCCGTGTAGCCTTCACAAGCCAAATCCCTCCCTGCCCTCTTCGGCACGCGAGCGGGAGGATCACATAACGCATACGCATGAACACGTCATGCGCACACAATGTCCCGAACGCATGACGTGCCCGAACCCAGCCCGAGCCCCCCGAGACGCGAGCGGTGTTGTGTGCGGCGTTCTTCGCGCTTCGTCTCTGCAAGTTATGCCGAATGCGCCCTCGCCGATCACTTGCTTTCAACCACGGTGTAAGACTGTTTGGTGTGGACACTTCTCGCTTGCATGCAGAGCGCGTTCGACCAGATAAAGTAACAACGGTGCGCGTCTTTGGTCCGGTGACCGCAGCGGGTATCTAGCGGCAGGAAGACGCAACTTAAGAGAGAAAGCTTTTCTGCTCCATTGCTTAGCAACCGACGCAGTCGGCGGCAACGCCGGCGTCCGCTGCATGTCTTGTTTTTCGCTCATGAAAAACGCGGTATGCGTTTCTACTTGAGTTGCTGGCGTGCCGTAGCCGCGTTCGCTGACTAGGAAGTTCAGATTTCCCGCGAAGCGCCAGTTGCTACGGGAACGCGCTTTTTTGTTGTTGATGTTGCATCTTCCTGCCAGTATGTATCCGCTGCCGTCAGCGGTCCGACGGCCTCTCAGCGTTGTTACTTTATCTGGTCGATCGCGTCTCGCGAGTGTCCTCACCTAAAGAGTATATATCTTACACGTGCTTTCAAACCTAATACTGAACACGAAAGCTGCGACATTTGTACGGACGCGAGACTAGCGGTGTGCCGCATGAACATCTAGTTAGACCGGGAGGATAAATGAGCCTAATAAGCGCTGGAAACGCGGTGGAAAATTAGTTTCGTTGTAAGGGGTGGCGTCTGCACGATGCGCAAGCGCTAGAACACGACGCGTGCAAAACGGAGGGAATAGTCTCGAATGTCGCTGCGATTCGCAGTAAAAATTAAAAAAAGACAACGCACACATTGCGTTTGTATTTTTTATTATTGTTCTCAAGTTTTATTCATCCATTCAAGCAACAAATTACACAAACTACACGTCGTGTCAAATATTTATCGCAGTGTCACGTGCTACTGTTGGCGACGTCCGAGCACAGTCGTCTACGTAAAGGACCGACGTCACAGCACTACCACCTACGCAGGGCCATTCTCTCATGTACGTCATCCCCTCATTCTCTGGGCGCGCGCCGCGAGAAGAAGGGCCAGCACGTTCACCTTGAAATTTTGAATTTCTTTCTGCGGCGCGTAGCGTTGCAAATTTTGGCAGACGTGATCGTGAACGCCCAGTGTATGCATTGCGCTAGTCAGCTCAAAATTGTCAACCTGGTGAGGGGTAGAACAAAGTGACACATATATTTTTAAGACGCTTTCGATAAATACAAATAAGCGCTACGAAAAAATGAGTTACGACCACTCGCGGCTTAGCGGTTTACCTCTCCGACGCCGCCTCGGCTGTCCGCGTATTCCGTGTACGCGTAGTGTATTAAGCGCATATAATGTAACCAGTATAAAAGTATAGGCGAGAATTTTTTTTTGTGTAGCGTTAGCTACACTTGCCTAGTCGGAGCCGATTTCGCGTAGGTCATCATGAGCCGTGCTGCGCATGCGCGAGGATGAGTGCGGAGCCGGCATCTCACGCGCTCTCCACCACCGCCGCTGCTGGTGGCGGAGAGCGGGATGAGTGCGTCAAGGGAGTGACATGTCCATAGAGCCAATGGGGACGAAGTTTGGACACGATGGTAGCGCCGTCTGGATTCTAACGGTAGTTGCAAAAACAATTAAAAAGTTATCTTGCTCTCAACAGAAAAAGCTTTTTATCATCTTTCACATGCAATTTAGTTTTAGGAACTACAATATTGGTTTGTAGATTTTTTTAGCTGTGTATAAAATGAAATAATTTTCAAAAGCACAAGGCCGCTTTGATATGGCGGCGGGGCGGCGTTCCGCGTAGCAGACGATGCCGTCGTCGTCTGCTTCTGCGTCGCCGCTGTCCCCCGCTCGCTCCGGCAGCCCCCTCTCCGCCCTCCCTGAATTTCTCTCGTTCCATAACGTACACTGTGTCAATTACTCATTAGGTACTCACAAGTACCTTACATACTTACTTTAGTAGGGTAGTGCTGCCGCATACGGTCGAGCGAAATGACACGCTGTCACACACTTGCTGCAATAAATTATTTTATTTGCGACTGCATCGATGTTTAACAACGAACGACACGTAAGTAGCGTTTAGCATGTATACCAGTGAATAACATGCATGCATAAGCATTTATATACAAAGAAGGTACGTACTACGCATGCCCCATCACAGATGTCCCGAGCACAGAAGCTGCCCAGCGTTGGATGATAAATACACCGAACTGCACGACCCTTCACTGGTATAAGAAAGGTATACCGCTAAAGTCTCTGCACTTCTGCTGCTCAGATGTCGCGCCACTTCATTCACAGTGTTCAGCAAACTGTTATAACTGATAAACTATCCGCGTCCCTTGCACGGCCACCAGTGCTACCAGTGCGGCGTGACTGTTTTTTTTCCTGGTTTGCGCTGCCACCAAAAGTGCGTCACTTTCATCTTTTTAGCCTTCGCACTATACACGCTTCTGGCAGCCTAAATTAAATGAGAAACGGTTTTTCATGCATATTGATCTGAAGTCTTACAAATAAAAATCGGCGAAAAAAAAGGCTTAGATGGCGTTTCGATTACCCTGCCGGCGGTGCGCTGTCGTCGTTCGATGGGGGCGACACCTGTAGGCCCGCACGCGAAGCTCCATCATGCCACCTGCTTGGTGGCGTCGTAGCCGGGCAAGCAGACTGTCGCCGGCGCGCGCGACTCGCCGCTGCTGCTGTCTCTGCGCATTCGAGAGGGGTCACGTCGTAGCCATGGCGCGCGCAGCAATTCGCCTTCGCTGTGCAGTCGCCGTCTGCGCTGGGCCGCTTGATAGCGCCTCTGACTGGCGTTTGCGGTGAGTAACGCCATAGAGAAGGAGAGCGCAAATGCTGCTCAAACGGCGCAGAAAGAGCCGAGAAGCCTATGTCATCGGATGCCGGAAGTTGCATGCCTGACAATTAGCGGTTCAGCGTACCAAGAATGAACAGAGAAGGCTAAACGGGCCGCGAAGACACTGGAGGAAAGGAAGGAAGTCCAGCAAAGCGGCCTCGCCAGGATGCTGAGCGACGTGCCCGACCACCTCTGCAGCAGCAAGAAGACGCCGTCGATGACGTCAAGGCTCGCCGATCGACGCCTATATGTGAAACTTACGAAAGTGCCAGTGCAACTCGGACCTTCGAGACGGACTTCGTAAACAATCCGTTTGGATACGTGTGCGACGTGTGTGAAAGACTATGGCCCATGAAAGACTTGACGCCGCTAAATAGTGCCATGCGTGAAACGTTGAGTTTAGTGGCAGCGCCTGAGTGGGGTGAAACCGTGGCGCGGGTTTGTACAACGTGCAAGACTTTCTCGTTAAGCAGAACATTCGCTCTTTAGCGTTACCATGGGTATCGTTACACGGCCATGCCGCCAGGCTACCGGTTCTGAACGATGTGGCCGAATGTGTGTCATTGGAGCAGCAGTAAGCATGACAATCAAGCTAATCCTAGACAATCTGGAAAGCTAAGAATAATCATATGCAAACGTTAAGCGCAGTACTGAATTGACGAGGATGGACAGGGAGTGACACACACACAAGCGCTAACTTTCAACAATGCTTTATTGTGAGCCGGATCACTGCATAAATACATGAAAATTGCGGACATCAGGCATGCGCAAATGTGAAGGATCTAGAAATGACAATTCTTTTCTGGACAATGATAATGAAGGTGCGCTGACACAATCTTGGCCTAACTCGTGTATGGTGGCTGATTCAACTATCAACCGCGTGGTCTCATCTTTGTGCGTGCGTACGACAGAGCACTCATGAAAAGCAGGCGAACACCCACACGTGCTGCAATGCGCGGTTAACAAACCATCGCCACCCTTCTTTACATTGTTTTTGTGTTCTCTAAGCCTGTCGTTAAGGCAGCGCCCTGTCTGCCCCACGTAGAATTTCCCACACGAAAGGGGGAGCTTGTACACGACCCCTTCTTTGCATTCCACGTGGCGAACTCTGTGATTTTTACGCAGCCGCGCGCTTTGTGAGCAGTTGGGTTGCTGAGCCCTGCACAGCTTTCCCAGCTTGTTTGGAGCTGTAAAAGCGACGCCAATGTTTGCTCGAGCGCCCACTTTTTTTAAGTTGTGGGAAATCTTGTGAAGGTATGGCATGACAGCGAACTTCTTGCGGGAATTCTCACCTGTGCGGCGTTCTGTTGGCGACTTGAAGGCTTTTTGAGCAGGGATTCTGCCACTGACACCAGAAGGTGGTCAGGGTAGCCTGCTTGTGCGAGGCGAGCCTTTTGGCGATCAAGACTGGTTGTCATTAATGGCGGCATGATTTGTCTATAGCGTTGTCAAGGCAGTGCCTGACGACGCTCCTCTTGACTAATTTCGAGTGGGATGACGAAAACGGCAGCAAAGGTTTGTTTCCCCTTGGATCATACAACCAGCACGTGTGTGTGTCGTGAAAATACAATCGAACATCTAAAACTTAAGGGAACCGTTCTCTCCCGGGACTTCGTGAGTAAGCTGCAATGGCTCTAGGCAGTCACGGACAAGTGTGAGTAGGTTAGAAACTTCCGATTCAAATGAACCTTTGTCACAATTCATTAAAAACAGGTAGTCGTCAACGTATCTAAAACATTTAAAAACACTAGTCCCAGTGAGATGCGTCTGCAGGGTTCTGTTGAGGCTACCTAAAAACAAGTCGCTTAATATGGGCGCGATACAGGACCCTATACAGATGCCTTGCTTCTGGATAAAAGGCTTTCCGTCCCAAAGGATGTAAGTGGAATCCAGGTAAGTAGCTAAAAGGTCTAAGAAGTTTCTAGACGAAATGCCAGAAGCGTCCTTAAAATCTATCCAGCCGAACTGTCATCCACTCGAAATTCGTCATCCCACTCGAAATTAGTCAAGAGGAGCGTCGTCAGGCACTGCCTTGACAACGCTATAGACAAATCATGCCGCCATTTAATGACAACCAGTCTTGATCGCCAAAAGGCTCGCCTCGCACAAGCAGGCTACCTGACCACCTTCTGGTGTCAGTGGCAGAATCCCTGCTCAAAAAGCCTTCAAGTCGCCAACAGAACGCCGCCGCAGGTGAGAATTCCCGCAAGAAGTTCGCTGTCATGCCATACCTTCACAAGATTTCCCACAACTTAAAAAAAGTGGGCGCTCGAGCAAACATTGGCGTCGCTTTTACAGCTCCAAACAAGCTGGGAAAGCTGTGCAGGCTCAGCAACCCAACTGCTCACAAAGAGCGCGGCTGCGTAAAAAATCACAGAGTTCGCCACGTGGAATGCAAAGAAGGGGTCGTGTACAAGCTCCCCCTTTCGTGTGGGAAATTCTACGTGGGGCAGACAGGGCGCTGCCTTAACGACAGGCTTAGAGAACACAAAAACAATGTAAAGAAGGGTGGCGATGGTTTGTTAACCGCGCATTGCAGCACGTGTGGGTGTTCGCCTGCTTTTCATGAGTGCTCTGTCGTACGCACGCACAAAGATGAGACCACGCGGTTGATAGTTGAATCAGCCACCATACACGAGTTAGGCCAAGATTGTGTCAGCGCACCTTCATTATCATTGTCCAGAAAAGAATTGTCATTTCTAGATCCTTCACATTTGCGCATGCCTGATGTCCGCGATTTTCATGTATTTATGCAGTGATCCGGCTCACAATAAAGCATTGTTGAAAGTTAGCGCTTGTGTGTGTGTCACTCCCTGTCCCGTCCTCGTCGATTCAGTATTGCGCTTAACGTTACGTATACTTAAATGTAGTCCCTGGCTTTGCTTTCTTATTCGAATGAATCATCTGAGATGAAGTAAGAAGTGGGTTTAGAAGCGGTATTTTGGTAAGTTTACTAATAGCATGTGCGGTTTTACGTCCCGAAACCCCGATATGATTAGGAGGGATGCTGTTGTGGAGGACTCCGGAAATTTCGACTATCTGGTGTTCATTAACGTGCACTGACGTCGCACAGTACACGGGCCTCTAGCATTTCGCCTCCATCGAAATGCGACCGCCGCGGCCGGGATCCAAACCGCAACTTTCGCGTCAGCAGCCGAGCATCATATTCGCTATGCCACTGCGGCGGACTGATCTGGTAAGTTTCAAGATGAGCATGAAAAAAAATTTGTCTTGATGAATTCGGGAAAAAATCTGTTGTGTACTTTGTGTACTCTGTGATGTCGTACTAACTATCCAATAAAGCTCTATATGATAAGAAATGTATAACACAATATTGAATATAACTGAATAAAATATATTGGTTGTCTTGGGTCTAGTGTATTTGCGCAAGTAAAACCATCACTGCTAAATGTGGGTGGTTGTTTATTTACGTCCGCAGGTCTTGGCTTGTTAACGGTTATTGCAAGGTGATAGTGGCTGTTCAGTGCTATAACGGCCCAGTTATATAATAGGTGCCAAATATCATGATTTTTCCTCACTCAGTATAGTTCTTCGCAAACTATGACCATCCCGCTTCAGAATTTGGGCCAGTTATTCTTCATTAATTAATATTGTCGTTGACGATGGCGTTTAGAAAAAAGCGTCCGAATGATCCAGCTAATCCAAAGAGTTATATCGCAATGCAAAAGGATTTACCTGATCCCAATATCAGGTTTACTCTTCCTGATGGTTGACAAGTGATCGAGTACCGCTAGACATTCTTCAAAAGAGACATTTCCTTCGTTCAGTGGTATCCTTGATAACTTGGAACCATCTTTCCAGCACGTTGCATAAACCTACGAAAAATTAGTTAGTGACAATATTAATTATGAAGTTTTACGCACGAGAACTAGCATATGATAACCATGAACGTCGTAGAGGGGAACATAAGGTTAATTTTTACGACCTCGAATTAATGAAAGGGCCCCTAAATACAAGCACCCTGGTGCTCTTGCATTTCGCCCCGACAGAAACGCCACTGCCGTGGACTGAATCGGACCCGCGAGCTCTGACTTAGCATTTATTTATTTATTTATTTATTTATTTATTTATTTATTTATTTATTTATTTATTTATTTATTTATTTACCCTCAGGACCTTTCGGCATTAGACACAGGAGTGGGTTACAGGGGAACTAGTTGAAAAGGAGCGATAAATAACAATGGTAACATTAAATCGCGATCAGTACATTATTTGCTAATCATACAATACTAGCTGAGTATGTCACTATACTGTACAACGAGAAAATGAAGTAAAATAAAATAATAAATTGCGTGCCATTTGTTTCTTATACAATATTAGCTGGGTATGTAAAATACAGCGTCGGAACAAGACTGCAGGTACTTTTTAAAATGGCGTGATAAGACTGATAGATGTAGCATTAATAACACACCGTATAAACGGGAAGGTAACATTAGTTCATACAAGTGATTATTACCATACAATGTTAGCTAATGCTTTACGAAACCTCTCGTTGTTAACAATGTACACAATATCAGCGGGAAGGTCATTCCATTCGCGTGATATACGAGGTATGAATGATTCTGAAACAGATGTTGTGTTACAAGCACAAACTCTAACTTTGTACTGATGAACAATGCGGTGACCTAAGTAAAATGGTCGTGACATGAATTCCATATGTAGAGTAGGATGGTGATATAGTTTATGAAAAAATGATAAACGAGAAATTGTATGGCGTCTACGCAGTAACTCAAGACACAGTCGGGATTTCATTGAAGATGCACTTGCCATTCGGTTGTAATTCCAAAGAATAAAACGACAAGAGTTATTTTGGAATAGTTCGATAGAATGAGTTAGGTTGCCGTGATAAGGGTCACATATAGCTGATGCAAACTCTAGCTTTGGACTTAGCAATGTTTTATAAACTAGTCATTTTAATGCGAAGGAGCGCGAGAAACGTTACGGTGCAAGTAATCAAGGAAACGGTTGGCTTGATTAGTTATGTAATCAATATGTTCATTCCATGTTAAGTTTGATGTTATATGCACACCCAGATATTTATATGAATTGGTAGTTTATGAAGAAATGTTATTCAGATGGTACACGCGCAGATAGCTATTCGATCTACATATTCTCCTAAATTTACATTTGTTAATATAACGCTCTATTCGCCACAGTTGAAACCAGTTCCAGGTGTTAATAAGATCGGCCTGAAGATAGTTATATCTTATGGGGTACTTATTTCTTTGGAAATTACACAGTCGTTGGCAAACAAGTGTATATTAGATGTTACTGCCAAGGTTAAGTCATTAATATAAATAAGGAGTAAAAGAGGTCCCAGAACCGAGCCTTGTGGCACTCCGGACTGAACGATACTAAGTGGTGAGTTATGATCATTAGCTGTTACGAACTGGTAACGATTAACAAGGAACTACTCAACTCATTTTAGAACGTTACGATCGAGGTTTATTATGCTAAGGTTGTGTAATAAAAGTTTATGGCTTTCATTATATGAAATGATTATGAAAATCTAAAAAATGCAATCGGCAAAGGAAGAGCGGTCAAGTATCTGGTGTAGTTTATGGGTGAAAGACAATAACTGAGATTCACAACATAAGGTTTTGCAAAATCCGCGTTGGGAAGGTGTAAAAATTGAGTTCAATTCAACAAAATTCATCAGGTTAGTAAAAATCATATGGGATGATGATTTGTGGGTGAGGTTTTGCTTCCAGGTTTATGTAAAGGAATCATTTTTCCTGTTTTCCATACGAGTGGGAGAGAGAGATAAACATTTTAATGAAGCTGTTCGCCTGACAGATGTGTTCAGTGATTGCTGGAAAATTTTATTTAATAGAATAGAGCTAAAGAAATAGGTGTTTTTAAGGAATCTGGCACTGATGTCAAATCCAGGCGACGAATGCATCTTGATTGAATCTATTAGCTGAATTACACCAGTAACCTCGATAATTATCGGATGCATCGGTAAATAGTTATAACTGTTCAGTACAGGCAGAGTAATATCGGTAGTTCGCGTGAAGTTGCTTACGAAAACGCCCTTCAAGATAGCTGCGCAATGGCTTTCTGGAACAATGTTACCGGAACAATTTTGAAGGGTGATGGAATTACCGGAAAAAGGATGTATGACTCGCCAGTATTTTTTGACAATGGTTATTAGCATAGATGTTAATCTGGTTTATACAAATGTTACTTTAGCGTGTTTAAGAGCGGCTACAAAGGCGTTAGATGCAAGTGTGTAAACTTTCCAACGAGATTCAGTCGGTGTTTGCTTTGCCAAACGATACAGACGTTTTTTTTTTTGCTGTTCGACAAATGTTTTAAATTATTATTGTACGAATGCGCGCGTGGATCACAGGCATTGTGACAGCTCAGTAGTCACACCTTAGCTGCTGAGCTATCCATTGAAAGTTTGAGAGTTTATTTAACATAACACATGTATTCGTTACAAAAAACACACTTTTAGGACGCAACATATTTGTTAAAGGGTCCCTACCGAAGTTATCTCTAGTAAAAAACACCGATAGCAGCTGTTAATATACACATTGTAATAAGACCGAACAGAAGTGTCTGAATTATGTGCAACAAACAAGTCTAGTACAAAAGAAAGTTTCAGACAAATTACAATTTTTTCCAGGAATACTTAATACTAAAAGGCATCTTAGGATGGAAAAAGGCGCAAGAAAGGAAACTGCGAGCAAGTGTGCTATACACTGTCAATAAGCGAGTGCTTTAGCTTTTTAAGAAACGTTTTCAAATTTGTTATACTGGTTATGTTACAATCGAGTTTATTCCAAACAGACGTACATTTAAGGTTCAGTGTAGAGCGACCGTAATTAGTGGTTACCTTAGGCAGGATAAAACGACTACGCGACACATTCACAGCAGTGCGATGTTAGTGGTGAAGCGAGACTTTTGTCAAGACGAGTTTTTCATTGATTATTCGATGCATGATTGAAGCAATGTTGTATGTCACCAGATCATAAATATTCAGGATGTTGAGTTGTTTAAATAGATCTTCACTCTTAATGTGTATATTGTTCAGTCCTAAAATGCGGAGAGCTCTTTTTTGAAGCGTGAACACCTGTGACAAATGAGTTTTTATGTGCCACCCCAGATCCCTATACATTAACTAATGTGACAGTGAACAAATGCGTAGTAAAGGTTGATAATATGTTGGGAGGGAAGTAGTTCCGACATTTTGAAAGTATATGCAAGCCATATAAGTTTTGTTAACTACAGAGCGCACATGAAAGCGGAAGTTTAAGTGTTTGTCGATTATAACACCAAGAAACTTTGCATCACTAGATTGTTTATGGGATGGTTATTGTAAATGACGTCAGAATGAATAGACGTTTTCTTTTTTCCGAGTGAAATAAAATAAAAAACTCTCTTCGTTGTGTTTAAGTGAAGAGCGTTCGAATTGCACCATTGGTGCAATATTTCTAATTCAGAGTTAAGCTTATTGATTAGGCTGAATTCTTCACGATCAGCTATTATAAAATAGTATCATCTGCATAGAGCACAGGGGTCGCACACAAAAGTTGTGAAGGCAAGTCATTTATATACAGTAGAAAAACCAGCTATTGAGGAAGCAAGGATCTGTTATGTAGAGGAAAGAGTCGCTTCCATAAAAATCAAGGTTTGGGATGTAAAAAGCGCCCCCTCCCCTCCAAAAAATCATGGAAAACTAAATATTCATGTTCAGTAGGCAACACAAACGCTGCTTTTCGAGTCGCACAAGTAGATGCCGGATTAATGGGTGTGCTGGGACCAATAGAATTTATCTCACTTAACTTTTATTGATTGAATCTCTATTTCTAGATGCCTTGCATTGCGAAAGAGCATCAACCATGGGAGTAACCACGAAGGGTTGCAGGGGAGGGGGTTTTCAAACCTCCCGCCCCACAAATGGTTCAATTTTGCATGTGTATATACAGAAACACACACATATAGATATACATAAAGGTTAGTTGAGCCCCCACCTCGCCCCAAACTTGAAAAAAAGAAAATGTCTGGCTAGACCCATGGCGTCAGCGGGCTCTGAAAGAGCCTCGCACGTTTTGGAGGGGTTGGCAACTGAAACTTCTCTACATGTCAAATTACTTGTGTCACCTAACACCGTGGAAGCCTGTAAACGTGACCGACCACCTAAGAAGATACAAAAAGAATAAAAACAACATAACATAGAACTTCTGGCCATATTCCAAGAGGTCCATTTATATTCACTACACTTCCTTTTGTCTTTTGGCTAACAGCCATTCGCTGTCGTTTGCCGGCTTTGCTTTTAGTGCGCACCTTTCTCCCGATTGGATTTATTCCAGGTGTCGGCATCGTGCCTCGGCATGGGTACACTTCTTCACTAAGCCGTATGTCTTAGATATTGGCACCGTAGCATGCTCGCTTTCCTGAATGCTTAATGCCTCGTTTCCATCCGGCGCTCGGAACTCAAGTGCTCCCTACGTACGAAGCTTCGCACCGCGAATCGCACTTGCTCGAATCTTGAAGCTCGAGACCCCTGTCCTAATCCTTTTACAAGACTGCATTGCGCGAATCTCATCTCAATGCATACTTTCGTGTTCCTTTCAAGTTTTTCATCATGGGTCGAGAAAGGTTCTTAGCAGTTTCTCAGGATAATCTTACCGGCAGTGACGTTCCCTTGAGAGGTCTTGCAATGCAATTACAGAGCTCCGTGTCTGCTGCGTAAATTTCGCCGCACATGGAAGCGAATCGCCCTAGAAAGTTGGAATAAGTGATGATTATTTTTTGTTTCCCTGGATGAAAATCTCTGTAACGTTGGTGCACAGAGTATAAATGCTGCATGAAGCTAGGTCAAAAAATGGTCGAGTGGTTCAACTAATATATGCCGAACTTTCTAAGCCAGATGGAGTGTTTGAAACGACGTCAAGAACAGAATATAGGGTGTCTATATCCACGATTCAGCGACAGCTCTTTGTAGATAATAGAATTCATTCCTGACGGCGCTTTTTTTTTATCGCTTAATGCTCCGGAAGCTTATTGCAGAAGCGGGAAAATGTCTTATACGCCATGAGTAGATGCGAGAAAAAAGCAAAGAACGAACAATTCAAGTAACCCTTTGCTACACGCATTATGATGCACGAGAACATGTGTGAATTTATAGCGAGTGAAAGTGTTAAAATAAGTTACAGTGCATTATACAGCATATATTTTTTATTACTAGGCAAATAATTGTCTAGATATTGTACAATCAGTGGTGCTACATTTATTCATAAACCAAATACAGCGACGCACACAAACTACATGTGCTAGTTACGTGCATGCAGCGAGCATTCCTAAAAAACGCCTGGCCTGCGCTGATAGCGCAGCACAGTCACAGCGAAAACTGGAAGAGCGGCATTTCTAAAGTCCGTTATAAACCCTCTTGTGACTACTAATACAAGTACACTAGCAACGTCCCCACTACGCCACAAATCATAATTTTTGTGATGTTGGGAAGCACACATCAAGACATTATTCGTCATTCTGCGGAGAAGCGAGGTACCATCTGTAAGGCACTATGTGCACTTTGTTGATGCGATGGTTGATGACGATGAAGAATTATGGCTGAGCCCTTTGTAATGGGTTGGAAGCTTTAAAAAACCCACTAGTTTTGTAATTCGCATTGGATGACGCCTAGTCGTTATTGAACTCTCCCACCACGCTTTATAACATACTCTAACGAGAGAAAAATTGAGAGAGGGGGAATTAACTTTATTGAGATCATGAGGAAATTAACCATGGGAGCCTTATGGGCTTCCTTGCCAACCAAATAGAAGTGCACTTGAAAGAACCCACTACGCTATAAATCATCATAATTTATGTGAAGAAGGGAAGCAGCTACTATGCAATTTTTCGTCATTCTGCGGAGAACCGTGGTCCCCGTTAAATAACTGTAAGACATTATGTTCCCTTTGTTGATGTTGTGGCTGATGACGGTGAATAATTAATGACAGATCCCTTTGTAATGGGTCGGAACCATTCAACAACCCTCTCGTTGCGCAATACGCGTTGTGTGACGCCTGTTTAAAGAAGTCGTGTTGTGTGACTCCTCGTTGTTATTTTACTCTTCTACCACACAACATTAAATATGTTAATGTGGTTCCTTCCCGACATCAAGCCTGTAAAGGGTCTTTTTGCAAAGCATTTCCAAGTACCGGCATGGCTTCCCATTCAAAAAGAGCACCAACAATAGTGCACCATATGATTTAATCATGCTGTTAGGTCTATATTCGCTATGGAGAAGCCGCATGATTGACAGACATGCTGAGCCACCTCGCTCGACAAGGTCTGTCTTTCGAGAAGAAGCAGCTAACGTGCGTAGTGTTGCTGAGACTTTTGATCCGGTTCCGGAGTGGCTTGGACTTCTGGACGCTTGTGCCTGTTTACCGGACTTTTGAAGATTCCTTGGACTATGTGAAATTGCGTGTTCTGTGCATATGTGCATGTGAGTGTAATTCTAAAGCGATGAATTATGTTGTAATAGATGGCGAGATTTGATGGCATTATTCCCATGCAATAAGGAGAAAGAAACCGGCATGGCTTCTGTTGATTATGCTATCTTTGTCTGTATTCAATTGCTTTCAAGTGATATCCTATGTTGAATAAATACCATGAAAGAAAAAAAAAAAAAAACCGGCATGGCTTCGAGGTAGAACACTGGGCTCCCACGCAGAGGTCTCAGGTTCGAACCTCGTTCCATCCTGGATAATTTTTTCTTATTTCGTTTTCTTTTTCTTATTTCGAGCGATAGTGGTTACGGACACCGGCGGCGACGGCGGCGGCAGCGGACAACTAGGCGCCAAAAACGGCCCTTGTTGCGATCTCATAACAGCTGTCGCTGTAAAACGTAAAAAAATATGTTGAAGTGCCTGCCGAAACACTCCCCGTCCGATGTCTCGATAAACGCGGTACTGCCTTAACCAAAGCTATCGTGTGTAGCAAAATGTTTCAAACTGAAATGATAGAAAGAAAGTGGAGGCAAGAATAATTCTTCATTTGCCGTTAGCTCAATGATTCTGTCATCTTCCTTGCCAATAATGCACATAAAGTGCAAAAGTTGCGTCTCTTAAGGAGCACGCCCTGTCGCAAAGACTTAACGAACGGGCCCCTAAAGCCATACCACTTCCTTTCATTAATGGGTATTCTAAAAAAATCACAGCATATCCACGTGGTGAATGATGATGAGTGGGGCAAAGCGAACTCGCGCTGCAGCACGGCGATGGCATTGGCACGAGCGTGGTCCTTCTTGATGGAGATATTGTGACTAGATTGTTTGAGAACCGCAATCTGTCGCACACACCGCAACTATGGCCGAAGCTGTTATCAAGGAAGTCCCGCTGGAAGCCCGCGTCGGCGCCTTCGGGCAGAGTCCGCCTGATGCGTTTTGTAGCCATTCACGTGCTCGCACAGCCTCGGGCTCTGCCTGCCGGTACGCGCGCTTTCTCGCCGCTTCACGGTCCTTCACATTTTCAAGATCCGGTTTGCGCCGCAGCCGTGCAGCTTCGGCCTCGCGGGCTCGAACGGCGGGGTCTTCGCGCCGCAGCCGTGCAGCTTGTCGAGCAGCTTCGGCCTCGCGGGCTCGAACGGCGGGGTCTTCTCGCCGCAGCCGTGCAGCTTGTCGAGCAGCTTCGGCTTCGCGGGCTCGAACGGCGGAATCTGCTTCGCGGCGTGCAGCTTCGGCCTCGCGGTCTCTCACCTCACGATTCTTTCTGCGAGCGCGCGCTGCCGCCGCCTTCCGTGCCTTCCGCTCCGCAGCCTTGTCTTCCATCTGGCGACTCCGAGCTAAAGAGAAAGCGTGCCAAGAGGGAGCCTCATGGCGCGTTACTTCTGAAAAGTTGTCTTCGGGTGTCTTTGAAAACACAAGACGTAGTAAAGAAGAAAGAACGCCCCACAGGCGAACACGCACGAGAGTGTCACTCGTCGACGTCGTCTTCTTCTTCTACTGCATACCAGATCGCGCGCAGTAAAGAAGAAAGAATGCCACACATGCGAACACGCACGAGAGTCTCACTCGTCAACGTCGTCTTCTTCTTCTACTGCATACCAGAACGCGTGCTTCTCACGAACTAGAGGTGGCTACTACAAACAAACAAACCTACAAACGGAGGATGGACAGACCCACGGCATAAGGAGCTTCGCCCCTAAAACACGCGAACTTATTCATTGACCTAAGTGAACTGTAGCCAGCAACCCGAAGAATAGCATATTTACTGCCGCACAAGGCCACCGGAGAACGTATAAATGTCGTGTTTTCTTCTCGTTTCATGTGCCGTAATTAACGAGATACTAGCCGAAGTTTCATTTTGCAAAATATGGTGATACTAGACAAGCGCTGTATCGCTCAACTTGAATGCGAAAATCTCACCTTGTGCTTTAACGTAATACATTCCCAGACCAACTAACAACTTCGTAACCATGGCATTACGGACAATATATCTTGAGGGACGTTGCTGCAGTACTTGCACGATGAACTGTGGTGCGCGCTCATCTAATATTAAGGCGAAAGCCTTAGATGCCTCGTCAAACACGAAAAGTGACCGTTGGCGTCAACACAAACAATGCGAAAAGTTGGCCAAGCTTGCACTAAGCCGCGCAAGGCTTGAAACAGCGAGACTGGACAAAATCTGAACGCTAATCTAATTGCTTCTAGGTTGTTTCTAGGCCTTAGCTAAGCGAAGCAGGTTTTTTCTAGGTTGCTTATGGGTGTTTGCTAGGATTTAGCTAGGTGGTGCTACGTTGTTTGCATGTTGGTTCTCAGCGCATAGAGGTTCGAGTTAAACTAGACAGTCATAAACACGACACGGATGTCCAAATTCTAGAGACAGAACCTTGCACTGAAATCAAGCGTTCGCACCTCTCGTACATCTAGGGGCTACTTATTCTAGTTGTAGCTAGGCAAACTTGGTTGTAGCTAGGTTGAAGTCGGTAGATCTTGGCTACACCGAGGTTAAGCTTGGTGTGGCTAGGTTGAACTTGGCTATTGGCATAGGCGTGCGCAGGGTTCCCCATAAGGGGGGGGGGGCGGAGGTTCATTGCAGCGCCCCCCCCCCTCTACTAAGTCAATGTACGAGGCAGATTTTGCGCCCCCCCCCCCTCTTCGGTGACTAGGGTGGTCAGTGTACGGGGCAGATATTGCGCCCCCCCTCTTAGGTGATTAGGGGGGGGGGCGGCCGACCCCCCTGCCCCCCCTGTGCGCACGCCTATGGCTATTGGTGTGGCTAGGCTGACCTTGATATTAGCTAGGTTCGGCCGGGGCTACGCCTAGGTGTTAATTCCGGTAGTAATACCTGCCGATTTCTGTGGCACATACCCGTTTATGCAAAAGATAGTTTTCCGATAGGCCGCACAGTGCCACATACCCATTCGATGACGATAGTTTTCTTCTTCAGTTTTAGTGGACCAGTGGTGAGTAGTGGAACTTACCCGATTTCTGCGGCACATACCCGTTTATGACGATGATAGATTTCGCGTATGCCGCACGGAACATACCCGCAGGCCGCAAGAATTACGGCTAGCTTAAACAGCTTCAATGTTAAAAATCTTCTGATGACGTCGCCATATGGCGTCACAGATTGCCAAAAGACGCTGTCATCATGACGTCGCTATGACATCATGAGTGACGACACATGATGGCGTCATTATATGACTTCATCGCTTGGCCAAACGCGGTCCGATGGTGGGGGCACTGCCAAATTACCTGAGGTGCAGAAAGCTTGCAATGCCTTTCCTCCCGAAGTAAGTGTAAAAAAACACGTTAGGTGCAGAAACCTTTCGGGGGTGGGGGCAGGCGGGAACAACTCCATCCACTGACAAGAAATGGAAGAAGATTGCTTTCACCCTCAGGTTTTCTTTTAAGCGAATGCAAGAGGTACCGTGAAACTTTTCTTTCAGACTTCTCAGTATGATTGAGAGCTTTCAGAAGTCAGAATTTTTGACAATGACATTGAGGATTTCTGAAGAAAAGTTAAGTACATTATTATACATTGTCTGATTGGCATAGGAGTGTCTATGTAATAAAAGATATATCAGGAATAGACGCACTCAAAGATGGCTCCTTCTGCTCTACAACTCAGATGTTTCTGCCGCTAGAAGAGGCATAAAACATAGATTACATCCAGCAACCTCTACTAGATTCCATGGGAACTTCTCGTCAAGAGCTCATTGCCCGCACTTAGTCCTTTCTATTCTCGCGCGTGTCAGGATGCAGCCATCGGCGGCACTGTTCATATTTAATGAGCACTCCGTAACACGGAAACCTCTGGCACGAGTATACCTTGAAAACCAGGCTGCCAAGACTCGTTCGCAGCGCTTCCCTAGCGCTTGACTCATTGCCACAGAGTGGCATTCGTGCCAGCGCAACAGCACTGGTAGGAGTAGTACAGGAGAAAACGGCATGTTCTGTTTTCCCGTTCCTTCGCGGCTCCCGAGGGAGCAAAGCAATCGTGATGGGAGGTCACGCACAGTCACCCACGATGCTCTATGTAGTTTGCGAGTGTCTTCGAAGGCACGTTGAATAAGTAAAGGCAAGGGCGCAAAAACTGACTGGTGTGAAGGGAGGCATGCAAAGCAGAAAGATGCAGCGTCGCTTCCGAAGAATACGTTTACGCCAAAGCTTTAAGCTTCACTTACGCGAAGTGTTTAAGTACTTATGTTTAGCGAAGCGTGTTAGATATTTTACTTCCCCCTGTATGTCATAATTCGTTGGGATTGTTTGCTCTATGCAAATTCATGAGAGAACAAGTAAACATCACTATCTTTAATCCGATGTATTCAAGGAAACACCTAAAGTAAAGCCTTAAGGCTATATCAGTAAATGAAAAACATAAGACTCGGTGGTGCCATTCTCTAAGCAAGAGCTAAGTAGCCAGAGAGCAACGAACAAGAGAAGCAATATTTATTTTACTAGGTTCCCTGGCATCCATTCTCGCTCTTTTCCAACTTATGTATTTCTCCGTTCTACTAAGAGAGCTCGCAGTCTTAGAAGAAAGAAAAGCAAAACAGTAAGCTTATCTCTAGAGAAAACAAGGCACGGACGCGGAAAGGGCACCGGCTTCTCTGGGTGTAAAACAAACAGCAATTCCGCACGTCGTGCGAAGCATTGCAAAAAGCCGTCCAAGAGTTCGACGTGGTTCTCTAGCGGCATCCTAATTGTCTTTTTGCCTAATGTCTGATTTGCAAATCTGCAGCAACAGCCTTAACTCTGTGATTTGTGGGTTTCACATTTTTTTCCTCTGGGGCTTGGGCGTTCAGCTGATATAGAAAAGGCAAAGCATCACATACAAAATTACATCAAACAGTCACACCATTTCAATGTCCCCATGAATAATTCATGACCCGTGTACATAGTTATGTACACCAGCGGTAATACGTACAATTTTTTTTCTTAACACCTTACAATCTCGTCTCTCCAGTGAAAACAACGACAACTGAACTGGTCAGAATTTCATCGCGGAAGCATAACACTTTGTTACATGCAGTGTGCTTAGAAAGGTGGCATTATCACTAGCAGACATGGGAAAATTCATAGTACCTGTAATAAAACCAACAATTAAGCCAAGGAAGGCATAAGGGATATTATCTGTACGTGTTAACCGTAGTGCATTATTTGTGACATAATTGTAAAGGAATTACAGTGGATAAAAAATAAACTTGCTTCAGGTGGGGACTGATCCTACAAACTACGGGTAACGTGCCCGATGTCCTACAAATTCACATAAAGCGGCGGTCACTTTCACATCCGCTTTACTGGGTATTTATTTTATGATTAACCGGGGATGCAGCACCGGAGGCGTTATCCGAAGGCTGTAGTTCAGGTCACTTCCTGCTGCGAGTTGATTTTCCATCCACTTTAATTTCTTTTCCATTGATGTCATTATACGAACGCTACAGTTAAAATATCAGTAAACATGCCAGAATGTGTAACATATATTCATTGTACTGTCTTTTTTTGTTACATTTTGTACTATTTTGAGGGATGATCATAGTGTGCACTTCTGTTCTTTCAATCATTTTGTATATGTGATTTGTATCCATTGTAATGATGTATTATACTGAGAGTACGTTTGTGAACAAATGCTGACCTAAGTCCAAGATACCGGGCGTGAGAGCCTTGTCAAGCTGCCTGAATGTAGCTTTTTATCTCAATGCTTATAATCCGTACTGCTCATGAAAAAAACATCTATTTTATTCTATTGTATTCAATCATACCCTACGCTTTCGCTGGCTTCACTGTTGGCTTCATTGGGTGTGTCTAACAAAAAACAAGCCCCTCGTACAATTCCCCGTGAACGCACAGAGGGACTTCGGCCTGTTGTTGTCTGGCGCGTGTCTTCAATATTTTAATTTACTGGGTCGGGACACGGCGTCGGCTTCGGCTATCTGGGTGGGCACCAAGGTGATCAATATAACTTTCTTCGTTTAGAAAAAATATTATTCAGTCTCAGTAATCACTTTTGCAGAACTCACACATTGTTAACGTTGGCGTAAGGTAACGCTGCTTATATATTTCCAGTAAAACAAGTGTTCCGCTTAGATAAGCATACCATTCAGCAAATGTTTTAAAAAGAAGCCATGCATATATGTAACTAAAAATAAAGAAGCTCATTGGCTTTCTAGAAACGACAAAAACTTTGGAAGCTATACAAGCCACGAGATTTCAATCTCAGGAACGTTTGGCAATTTCATTTGCAAGAGGCACAGATAAAAGGTGGCTATGTAGAACAGAGCCTGTGGCATGGGGCTCGAATCAGACTAGCTCAGTAATGCGACAGAATAGAAGTAACCGCGGCACATATCAGCCAACCATTATAGAATCAATTGTAAAGCATGTAATGAAGCATTTCATCGGAACCACCTCCGCTAAACTGACCAAATTAGTGCCACGTATTTGTATTTATACTTAATTTTTGCGGTGTTCGTGGCTGGCTGTGCAGTCATATTCAAGGAGAGCTTGCTTGTAAATAGTGTATCAACTACGTAGAAACGCATCAATGTAATTTATAAAGACGACCGAGCAGTAGAAACAAAAGAAGAAACACAAGGTATCGTAACACCGTAAACACTTAGTCCATGTAACCATTGCTGATATACATGCAAAAGATACAAGCCAGCAGAGAAATGTAGTTGCGATTATGCTTAGCTCAGCCGTACTAACAAGGCAGACACGCTTTTCTTCTTTACTCCCACTGGACCTTTTCGTGCTGCACTGCACTGCGTCTTTGTATAGAGGGAAGCAGCGTCAACGATAGTCACATTGGGCAACTGTCATAATTGGGTCACACACTGCGGAGGTTGTACTTAACATTAGAACTAGGGAAACTATACCTTATTCGGCCACTTTCCCGGGAAATTGGATATAGGAAGCGCAACTCCTTATGCTCGGGGAAACTACAACGGACACACGATGAGCTTACAGCCCGTGTACGGCTCTCGTTCCTGGAGACGTCCCGCCAACAATGGTATTTGCCATCGCCGTATGGCCTGAGCTACACCGGATCTCCACTGTCCATGCACAGAAGAAGGTGAAAGTTTCTCTGTTCACTCGGCTCTGAAACTAGGAGCTCGGAGTGTATCGAGGACTCGAGTGGAAAAGGCCGAATATCTCGTAATCGTGAAGACTCTAACCCTGCAACTTCCTTTTTTTGTTTGCCCACCTTGGGGAATCATAGCTCACAATCTGAGATTTTATTATTGCGATAGCAGTTATTAAGACACTCGAGGTACATTTTTTCAAACGCCGTCGCCGTCATGTTCCGTAAAATGACAAAATTGATAACATCCCCCCGCGCGTCGTATGTTCTGTGTGTGAGTGAAAGCTTGTGAAGTTTACGGACTGGTGTGGCTCAAGCATCGATGGAACACACCGGGCGACTCCATCAGGTTAGGGAGAATGAAAAGTGGCCCCCCCTGCGGGTGGGGGGAGGGGGGAGGGTTTGTCGGTCGGGCAGAAACAGCGAACTTTAATCAAACGGGCGCGGTGTTGCGCGACGGCACTGATCAGGAGACGCCTCGTACCTTTCAACGTGCTGTGCTCTCACCGCGTACTTCGCGTTGAAGCGAGAAACAGCAAGGAAACCGCTTCGCTAGCTCAAGTGGCCCCATTCCCTTACGCCTCTGCTTTGTAAGGTTACGATACACCAAATCTTAAAAGAGTTCGCTGCTAGCCTTAATTCGTATACCATTGCACTTTGTCGCTATTGCACTCATTGCTTCGCCATTGGGGTGAAAATGTGACTATTTGATTGCAACAACTTACAAAGTGCGGGAACTTTTTTGGGTGTTCTAGCAGTACAGTTTGCGCGTCGGTCAAATGCGTCGGTGTTCCTATGAATTTCCGACCATCCTTAAAAATACTATTCGGAAGATACCGTCTCACGGTTTTCCCATATTTTTCAAATAAAGCTAAACGTACGCGGTACGACCACACACTTCAGGTCATGCACTTAAAGGGAGCTCGATTTCCGCTATGCTCACTAAGGGGCACCATTGCTCATTACCAGCGAATCTTACAAGAGCTATGTTGGAGCCACGCTAAGAATAGTGCGACGGATAGGTGCAAAAGGAATAATGAGGCATATAACACAGCGCACTTTTTAGGTTTAAATTCTACCTGGTGTTTCGTCGTGGAGCCCAATCGCGGCCGGCTTGATTAGTAGCGCTCGGAACATGAATGAAATATCGCTGACCTGCATGGCACAGTGGATTTGCTCACACATTGCTAATACCGCTAATGATCATGACGGCAAGGAAGACGTCGAGGCACCTGAGAGAAGTCTGCATGATTAATATTGGCTAGGCACGCTTCCAAGTCTAATTAGCTTGTGGTGCTAGTGAAGTCGATGTTTATGACGGTTATACGGAGACAACGAAGACGTACGTACTAAAAAGAAGTAATCAGCTCCTCGTACTCCAAGTTCCTGCTTCTGCGGAACAAGTTGCATCAGTCAGTAGGCGTGGATAGGTAAGAAGAAATGTAGGGGTAGGCCGCCAGAGTTAATTGGGCCGACTAGTCATCCGAGGTAGTGAACACAGTGTTACTTCAGTTATTTATATGCAACGACCTATGTTTGATGAGGACGTCCACAGCCGTAGGCTTGCAAGTAACTTGTTAATTACTTTATAAACGAAAGTGGCAACAAAAGATTCAATTAACGGAGAGCTGAGCTAGTTGGTAAGTATTCATGTTAAGGAGACAGGGCATGCAAACACGGACACAAGAGAGAAGTCAAGGCACAACAAACGCGGCGTTTGTGGCGTGTTCTCTTTTGTGTCCGTGTTTGCACGCCCTGTCTCTTTAGCAAAACGTTCCTTCAGTCAGTCATACAGTTACTAAGTTTTCATGGTTCTATTTGTACTACATTTGAGTCGATTACTGTAGGCGTTGCGCATGTATGTTTGCTTGGTAAGTGGTGACAGCATCGGAAGTGAAGGTAAATGCCAGCGTTAGTGCGTTGTTGTTTTACGGTTGGACGTTTCCTATGCTGCTTACATTATTATAAGAGTAACGATGCCGCACAGATAGCAGTACAACTACGTAAACATTGTTCTTTTGACGAACACACAAATATTCGGTTGTTTTAGTACAAGGAAATTTACGTTTTATGACGATGCAGAATTCTGAGGCTTATTGACGACGTGACACGATGTGCTACACCTACATGGGTGCTGGGTTGAATTCAGGGAATACGTTATATGAGCGCATCATAAAGAGGGTGAATATGGGATGTGAGAGTCAAGAATTTAAATCTTCCTATGGTGATGTTGCGTTGAGGACAGGGTGTACTACATATTAACTTAAGGTACCTCACAAGCGCAGACAGCGCATTCAGCAAGGGAGCACGAGAAGGTCATTATTCATAAGGTATAAACCAGGCATGCAAAAGAAACTCTGTGGGAACGGGGGCGGTGGAAAATAGCATGGAAGTCAAAGATTCCAACAGTAAATATAGACATTTACAAGATACACAGCCAGCGAAACGATTAATGGCTGTATAAGAGCGCGTGCGAAGAATCAGTGCGTACTTTCTTCGCAGCAACCATACATTGGCTGATTTGCCTTTCATGACGAGACTGCTCACACTGGGTAGCAAAGGAGGTGGATATATTTATTACGGTAACTTTTGCGGGCTTTAACAAACCTCGGCGAAGATAGCCTCACCGACGCTGCTTCGCAAATATTTCGGCTGCATTTCGGTTGGACGAATAGTTATAGCGACACTAAAGACAAATATTACGTAAGCGTTGATTGTTGAAATAGCGTTCCAGAAACTTCGTCCTGCTTGCTCGGGGCCAATGAAATGCTTAGTTTGACAGGAGAGCACTGTTTAGTGGTCCGCATACGGTTAGCGCAATTCAAACCGCCCGCCTGCAAGAACACTCTGCTGACGTACAGTCATGCCATCTTTTACGTATTTAATTGGACAAACACCACCAATTGAAACGTATTTGGGAATTTTAGCTTGTACGTATATTTTGTAACGTTACCGTGTTACCGGAATCCCGGATCGCGCTGACCGTGTCACAGGAACGCATGTTTTAGAAAAAGTTTTAGCTCCCCATACGCAAACGTTTACGTACGTAAACGTATACCTTTAAGTTTACGCAAACCACTAAATGGGGACGATAACTGCATTTAAACTACGGTTAATTTGGATAATATTGAATTACTGCTGCAGCAAAATCATGAGAGGTTTTTAGCGTGAGTGGTGTCCTGGTACACGTAAAAGGGTGTAGGAATACCGGGCTACAGGACGATGGTGTCGACATATTGTGACGCTTTGTGCTAAGAGTCATGGACACGTTTGTTTTCACCTAGTGTTCTTGAACGAAAAAAAAATATTAGAACTGCAACCCATTTGTAATTATACTGCTGCAAGGCATTTACACTGAAAATTTTAGCACGATGTTTTTGCAATAACAATTTTGTGCTTGTCTAGCTCATCTTGGCCCGGCTAGATGGCGCCACCTATCCAGTGTGTCATGGGCTTTCGGTCCCTTACTCCTCTCACGTTTACGACTTCGGTATTCTAGGTCGCCCTAGTTTCGGCTATCGGGCTGAAACAAGGTGATCGCAATTGGCGCTCGAACTTCGGCTAATTTTTACTCGGCCGCTGGAGTCTCCGCAAAGCGTATATCGCGAGTAGCCACAAACGAAGGTGGATTTACGAGATAGTGCCGTAAACGTAAAGCCAATCCGGCGGGTAGTTCACGTTCCGTGAAAGTCCACGTTCAGTAAAGGCCTGCGCATGCGCAGATTCTTTCCGGTATCCGGTAATACGGTAACGTAAAGAAGTATACGTACAAGCTAAAAGCCCCTATTTTCAGTTATGCTGTCAAAGGGATTACGGCTTGACCACCTATCTGCGCGTGTGGACACCAATCACAAACAATTTACCGTCCAGCACAAGCGAAAGCTTATTGCTCACGAGACATCCATTAAATTACATTAGATTAGGTTTCTCTCAGTTTAAGATTTTATGCATTGTTTATTCACCTTTAATTCCCTTTAACATTTCATCAGTTGCGTACCCTTACTACATTAATTCGTACTATTCATTTTAACATTTCATTCATCATTAATTCGCATTTGATTCATTTGCATATCCTGACTGTTTTACTTCACTTCAATTAATATTTTATTCACATTTTTAAATTTTTTCCCATTTCATTGACTATATGTGCTAATTATCATTTTCGATTACTTGGCATGGCCATAATACGTTTGCCCCCCCCCCCACCTCCTTCCTTTAAAGCAATGCCTACGCTTGAAGCTTTGTGCACCTAATCTGGTATTTCGCTACCTCCTCGAGTCGCCCACACTTCGGTGCCAATCGGGATCACGCCACCGGACGCTGGGTTTTCTTACTCATGAGCCATGCAAGGCTTTCGCTCTAATAAATAACCACACAGACACACAGTCTCCGGTATCCTGGAGGTGTAGGTTGAATAAATTGCTCGTTTATATGGACATCTGTTGATCTCTGCAAAAGTGCAGTGGTGCGGGAATTCGAGACTAACAACATTACTTATTTACGGAACTGCCCATACGCGTCTTTATCGAAGACACCCGTAACCGCTGGCGATCTTTTCGATTCCGCGCAGCTATACAGGCGACGTCCATGGTATCGATCGCTCTCTTGTAGTTTCTTCAGAACCTGTGCGGCTCTTGTCATGGAAAGCCGCTGCTCAGCCGTAATAATTTATCTCATCACCGTCACCTGCCATGTAGGCTGCAGCGCCAACGACTTCTTCCACGCGACGACGCCGTGACGTATGTCGCGTGGTCATCGGAGCGTGTCCGATGCGCGTTGATACACTACCATTTTTTTACCCTGTCAGTGTAACAGGATACACCCACTTGCCGATTCGCTACATTATATATTAAACTGCGTGGTTTTACTTGCCTGAAGTATATCATTGAGGAGCGCAGTATTTGAGTGCTCCGGATTTACTATGACCACGTGGAATTCTTTCACGTGCAGCTAAATGAAGTATGCGGCCGTTTAAGCATTCCTCCCGCATCGAAATTCGGCGTCAATGACAGCGGGGCTCCAGTACCTGCCTACTTGAGCTTCGCAGAGCGATACGTTTGCCACTATTTAAAGTAATCACGAGGAGAACAGTGAACTACAAATATGTAGTTATCCTGGCTCCGCCCTACGTTGATATCACTCGTCCTGTTTCAAATGAAAATGTTTCTTTCTTTCTCTTCCATTCATTTGATTTAATAGGGCACACCCACGTTCAGTGCTTGAGAAGTACTCGAACACTGCAAGAGTGAACATTCAAGAAGGGAAGGCACGCTTGCGGTGCGGTTTCCTAGTGTTTCCCCATAAGTTAACAGGACCGTGAAATAAGCGTTTACGCTGTGGTAAGGCAAAAATGCCCCGCAGGGGCCTATGCACGGAAAACAGTTGTGGCTGACACTATAGCTTTCAAAGTTTTATAGAGAATTTTGTGTACCACTACTCTTGTTCAAGGAAAGTGCCCGGCAATCAGATGAGGTTGCCGGTATACTTTTGAGCATGGCTCTCTCAAATGATTTTTCGCAGTGAGGACCGGAACTCTTGAATTTCGTGAGGTGTCTTTTACAGCGCAGTTGTTATGAAATAGTATCGGACTGATCACCGCGTGGTTGACAAAAAAAAAAAAAACACGTCTGCGCGCAACACACAGCAATAGTCGCAGCTGAAGCTAGAATAGCATCCTTTGTAGAGTCCGTTGTAAATAGACTCTCTTGGGCCAGCTGCTACAAAGTACCCCCTACGTCATAAATCGTCATCAGTTTTTCTGAAGTAGGGAAGCACCCACTATACCATTATTCGTGATTCTGCGCACAAGCGGGGTACCTACGACACATCGTAAGGTATTATTGAGGCTGTAGTTGATGATGATGAAGGCATATGGCTGAGCCCTTTGTAAAGGTCTGGAAGCTTTCAACGAGCCACTCTTTATGCAATTCGCATTTTGTGACGCCTGGTTGTTATTTTATTCTTCTACCACACTATATTACATGTTAACTTGATTATTCGCCTGTATAGCCTCTTTTTGCGGAACAGTTTCAAGCCTCGGCATGGCTCTGTGGTACAACATTCGACTGCGTATGCGGATGGTGCGGGTTAAAATCCTATTCGATCCTGGATAGATATTTTTTTTTCCTTTTGCGTAATAGCGGCTACGGATACGGGCGGTGGTGGCGGGCCGCTACGCCACCAAAATCGGCTGTTGTGATCTCATAAGAGCTTTCGCTAGAAAGAACCTCCGGCACACACACTCTAAGCTTCGCTTGCCCCCATTTTTTCGTTAGGGCAAGGGCTCCTAATTTTTTTCAGTCTAAACAGTTCTAAGAAATTTGGTACAGTGGTGCAACCAGAAACGACCGCGTGTTTAGATTAGAAGCCGTGAGCACTAAAGCTGTCTCTTAAATCTTTCCTAGCGCGCCATAACGTCGCGTAACAGCGTTCTCGGCTGAGGCGACTTAAAGTGACTAAGACTCCGACGTTAACGCGCTTAATGGGCGAAGAAGAAGGACATAATACTGCTTTGCTTGCGGCGTACAAGACATGAAAAGTGTGCGGTGCTTCTTGAAAATTTACGAGCGCCCATGAAATTCCCGCGTGATATACAGAGACAGGCCCTGTCGACGTGGTACGGTGGTCAGCCTGGGGCCACATTCTAGACTTCTTTTTTTTTAATGGAAAGGTTAGGAAACGAGGCATATTTAAACGACGCAGTAAAAACCGTTCATAATATTCGGGAACCAAATTTCAACACAATCTCATTGCACTGTCACAATCGTGCTTTCCAGAAACGCGTGTGCATGCAGCGTTATTCGGCTATGGAGTTTATAACGCTACACAGGAGAGTCCCGGTTCAATAGTGTGATAAGTTCTATTTGTTCAGTTATGTGTTTGTTCCTACAACCTCCTCGACCACATTGGATATTTCCCCACTCTAGAATTAACTATGGGCTACAAAGATTTTGTTGTCAGTCAGCGTCTCAATAAACACAATAAATTTTACAGTAATTCAAATCACGGACGTCTTTTTTTTTTTTGGCTCCTCGAAATCCTCAGGAACGCTGCCGATATTCAGAAGTGCTTTATAGCACCCACGTTGGTCTATGCAGACCAACTAATGTTTCTATTTATCCATTTCGTCATAACTATTTCATTCAGAGCATTGAGGAGAGATTTTTATTTAGGAGTATTTTTTGCCTTTTGTGTTCTCTATGCCTGCATATCCTGTACTATGTATGCACGCAACCAATATGCATGTGTCATCTATTGCATACTGGGTCCTGTTGCCACCGCTGCCTCCTCCTGATGTATATATATAAAATGAGGACGTAGCCAAACGCATAGGCGCTTTTATCATCGCCTTCATCAACGCTGTAATGGTGCAAATAAAATTATTATTATTATTATTATTATTATTATTATTATTATTATTATTATTATTATTATTATTATTATTATTATTATTATTATTATTACGAATTGACATGAACGTCATTACATGCAGCGTAGAAGTGCATTGTTGCTTCGGTCATAACGTATACTACGCGGCCATAGAAATAGAAGTACACTAATCCAAATACAATTTCTTCAACACATACCAGGCATAAAAAAACGTCATTTGAATTTAATCCTCATCATCTTAATTAGCAATGTCGACAGATAAACACATAGTGCAGGGAACGTCGCAGATACCGACGAGGACGACGAGAGGCATAATGTAGACAAAGGCAGCGTTGACTTCCAATCTTCTTTTCTACTTTGTGCCTCTCATCATCTTCTTCGGTATCTGTGCTGTTCCCTTCACTATTTTGTACCAACAAACCCAAGTGGAAACTCTGCTCGAGTGAATTAGGCACATACGTATAGGGCATTGTTTTAATGTTTGATTTACATTCCTCATGAAATTCTACCTATCAGCGTTCACAGACAGAGGAGTTGTGGCATTTTTAGGAAAGATGATCTCGCTTCGAGCTCACATCTTTAGGTCGAAATCCAAGGGAAGAAAATTCTTGGTACATGGACAAGTAAACTTTGGGAATTCGATATTTATTCATGTAGCGTTCTGGAAAGATAAGAAACACACTCAATCTCATATGCCGCTGTAGCAAAAGCTATGAAACACTCAACTTAAACTATTCATCCGAAATGTCAAGCATTCATTCATGCCTGAATTTAATTTCAGGCGCTGTGAAAATTGCGATGCTTCGACCCATGCTCAAACTTCCTGTACTCCGAAAACTAAGCTTTCTTTTTTTTTTTTTTGAGTCTAGGAATTCCTTTACTCAGCAAAGTGAGCCCGAAAGAGACTCGTGGCTATGACAACGAATTTAAGCTGGAAAAATTAAGCCAACAAGAACTTGTATCTGGATCGATTGTGGTTTGTATCCTTCGAAATATTGTGCACGTGATGCGCCGCGCTGTTACACATATATAGAGTTTGCGTGCAGTGCACATTTCCTAAGGCCATTTTCTCCATACGAGTCGTTGTGATGTGATGGAATTGCAATCAAACTACCGCCATCGCGCAAAGGAAATCTGTACCGCCACATCCCGAAATGCCATTACCCGAACACGACCCAGCGGTCCGATTGCGATAGAACTGTACAAACAGATGTCTTGGCGTTGTCCGATAGAAAGCTAAAGTCGTTAGGTGTAGCCGTTGCCTTGACTAGTAACAGTATTCTAGCATCGTCACGCACCGGTTATCAGCCGCCGAGAGGAAATAGAATAACTTCCATCAGTGGGCTTTCTTCCTTACAGTGCCACTGCAGTTGCGTTCATTACAGCGGGAAGTTGTCTTTCCTGTACAACCTGCGTAGCGGGCAGCTTCCCTCGGCGACCGGTTTTTAGTGTTGTTTTTTTTCTCAATAGGCTTCATATGTTTATTTGGTAAAGGCATCTGTAAGGGTGTTTCAAACCGCGTAATGGAAAGTTGTTTCTCAGATCATGTTCGCTTCCCTAATGCGAACACTTTTGCTAGCGCTGCACTCAAATAGCAAAAAAAGACAGAGCTGTCGATCATTTGACTTCGCGCGCCCACATTATCGCAGATAGTCCTTAATGGGCGACACAGAGGCGTACGCGTTGTTTGCGGTGGCTACAGGAACACGTGCAACCGATGCTTTATCGACGGCGATGACATGAAATAGACAATTATCGGAAGAAAACTAGACATAGTAGGCGCATTGGCCAGCTAGTGTTTATTTAATCACGAGTTTTACCTTTGCAGGGAAACCGTAAAAACACTATCGCACCTACGCTAAAGTGTTGCCCGAATCCAGGTTCCCTAACTCTGCGAGATTTTATTGCGGAAGAAGTTTCGCAAAGGCACAGAACTTGCTTTCTCTTAGACTTCCAGCTCTGCTCAGCATTGGCTTACCGTCCAGTTCCTCAATATCCGCCTTACCGTAAGTAGCAATGCGTCTTGCTTCATCATAAGATGCACTCCGACTTGTGATCCCTGTATTTGCCTTCAAAGAGATTTGCCTAAATTATAATCTTACTGAACGGAAACCAGGCACAGTGCCGTGCTTCCTTTCGGGCTGCCGATATCTGCGTTTTTACTAAATTCAAACCATTATAGGAACTGTCATCATATATTCACAACAAACCCTATTAGTTCTTTGTAGCATGTTTATGATATCGGCTTGCGTCCGCTAAAACAAACCATGCTTCAACCAATCCGCCTAACTTATAGGTGGTAGTAAGCGGTAGCTTTTAAGCTGCAATATCAGCTTAATTTTCTTTACCTCTCTTATCAGCTAGTACACTGGCAAATTTTGCAATGTATTTGCAATTCTGTACAGCCGAAATTTCAAAATGCGCTAAAGTTTGCGGGTCTTTGTGGGTGCGCCATGCCTGCGTATTTATCCTGATTAGGACACAGTGGACTTATCAAGGCTAGGTTTTAAATAATACACAATGGACTTCACAAGTACTTAGCTTACGTAGCACTAATATATGTTCTCGTCCGCCATGGTGGTGCATTGGTCAGGTACTCGGCTGCTGACCCGAAATTCACTCGTTGGATACCGATCTCGGCGGTTGCATTTTTAATGGAGGCGAAAATGCTAGAGGCCCATGTACTTAGACTTAGGTGCACGTTAAGGAACCCAGGTTATCAATATCAATCCGGAGTCACACACTACGGGGTGCTTCATTACCATATCGTAGTTTGGGCTCGTAAAACATTAGAAATTGTTATTAACTGCGAAGCATTTCTTTGCGAACCCTAGGCACTTTGAGCGTTGAACGTATCTATCTATCTAGCCGCCTACCTGTGGGTACTGTCGTGATCACCTCCTTAACTTGGTGCAGACCGAAATTGCCATGCGAGGGTAAGCGGATTTGACGAATATGACTGTCCGGTCATGACATGAATAATGTGAAAATCATGTCGCGTACGTCCTCAAACCCTTTCCTCCAGACACGTGTGGCACATACCCGTATACCACGGAGACGTAAACTGTCAAACACCTGTGACGCATACCCGTATACCGCGGGCCGTAGTAATACGGGTATGCGCCACAGGTGATTGACAGTTTACGTCTACCCAGGAAAGGAGACAACATACGTTGGTACTTGAAATGCGAGAGGTTTAAGAAAAACCAACATCGCCACCGTTGACCTGAAGAATGCAAAGAATAAAATTAGGATCCCATCAGGAATCGAACCCAAGCGTTCTGCGTGGCGGTTAGGTATTCTACCACTGAGCTACGCCAAGTCTTTAGAAACTGCTTTGGAAGAACACCCTCTGCAGGCGTGATGTCGGTACAACGTCACTTGTGGTTGCGGGGCTGGCTATCTAATTTTCTAACAAAGCAATAAGTGCTACATATGTACTCCTATGATACAAGCGTCATGTCCGGTTAACGTCTGTGGTTCCAGTGTTGGCTCCGCTTTTATAGCAGTCTAATAAACATTACATTTCTATTTCTATGATGCAGCAAGCTATATGCAAGCGTCGCGCGACCCAGGATGAATACGCTAAGAAATATTACGCATGATATTCACATCATCGCACCGTAAAGTGCACTTCGTTTCGATAATACTGACGTTTGTGCTCTAACGTGAATGCTGACGTTACGTCAGACAATAAGTTACCCTTTAAACGCCAGTGTTGTCGACGTGCCTGGTAAGCTCACGATGTGCACACAACTCCTTCATTTACAAAAACACGTCGATCCACCTCGTAAAGCTCGACTCAAAGCAAGAAAAATGCAGCATAGAACTACTCGCGGACTGCTTATTATGAAACCGATTCCCACAAGGCATGTGACCTGCCGAATTTTTGAAGAGTAGTCTGCGGTCCCAAGAGGACCATAAAATTCTCTCAAAATAAGGACCCAGTATGTCGGAACGGAACGAAAACGAAAAACGAAAAACAAGCGACATTTTTGACCGGAACGAAAACGTAACCGAAACTTTGTCTATTATTTCGTTCCGGAGCAAAACCGAAATTTTTTTAACCGTTTTTCGGTTCACGAGAAAACTTGTCAATCCAGAACAACAGAGGTCATGCAACGCGAGCAATTATGCATATCTCAGGGTACAGTATCAGCGCGTACCTCAGGCAGGAATTCCAATCAAAGATAAGTTGAAATTGTGCGAAAAACGAAAACAGAGACAACCAGAGATGGTTATGTTAACGCAAGTGTACTTCTGGGCGCCTGTCACAAAGGCCAGCGTGGAGAGGGCATTGTCGGCGCTTAAGCCTGTTACAGCGAAAGCTGTTATGAGATCACAACAACCAATTTCGGTGCCATAGTCGTCCGCCGCTGCCGTTGTCCGTAAGCGCTATCGCGCGAAATAAGAAAAAAATGAAATGAGAAAAAATTTTCTAGGATCGGATGGGATTTGAACCCGCGCCCTCTGCGTGGCAGTCGAGTATGCCAGCACAGTGCCACACTCGTGCTTGTAACTCCTTCGCAAAAATACTCCATACAGGCGTCATGTCGGGCATGGAATCGTGTTAACATATGTAATATAGCGTAGCAGAAGAGCAAAACAAAAACCTGGCGTCACACAATGCGAACTGCGCAACGAGTCGGTAGTTGATTGCTTCCAACCCGTTACAACCATAACTCATCATAATTCTTCATCGTCATCAGCCACAGCACAAAGTGCGCATAATGCCTTACAGATGTGTAGCGGGTACTGCGATTCTCCGAAGAATGACGACAAATGGCATAGTGGGTGTTTCGCTACTTCAGAAAAATTACAGTGATTTATGGCGTACGATCGTAATTGCATGTACTCGTAATTGCATGTGTACTTGTATTAGTTGCCCCAAGAGAGTCTACAACGGGCTCTAGAAAGGCCGCTCTTGCAGCTTTCGCTGCGACTGTGCTGCGTGTTCCGCGCCCGCCTGGCGATTTTTAGGGGCGGAGCTCCTTTGGGTGTGGGTCTGTCCATCCTCTCTAGTATGTAGTAGTAGTAGGTAGCCACCTCTAGTTCTTGGAGTGTTCACTAGATGGCGCTGTCGTAGCCACCCCTAGAACTAACGAAGTAACGAATAAGAACAATGTACATGCTGCGGGGGAACGAAGGAAACGATGGAACATGTACTGATTGAATGCGGCGATATTCACCCAGATATACGTGTGGGCAGGAGTCTACATGAAGCCTTGGGTTTTAGGGACAACAATGGAAAGATGAACACGTCCGCGATAGAAATAGGTAAGAACGGCGGTAAGTAGAGATAAAGTAAAAAAAAATAAATAATGGGGGAGAATAAGGTCATTCTGCCTTAAGAGGCAGAGAGATGAACCGTAAATTTATATTTTCTTGGTATAATAACATAGATTTAATCAATGTAGATAAGGTATTAGGCCAACATGAAACAAGGAAGGTTTTTTTTTCTTCGAACCTGGTGGCAGACATGTCACCGCCCCGATATAAAGGGGACGCTCATAGCATCCATCCATCCATCCTAGTTCTCAGAAAGATCCCTAGATGGCGCGGAGGCGCTCGCTGCGTTGCAGATGCGTGCTCTGCGTGAGAATAAAAAAGAACAACATCACTTTATTTTCTACGGGGCACTGTTTGAAAAGAGGGTCAGCGCGCACCAAGGAGATATTTATATTTGTTTTGCTTTATGCAGTGTCATTTCGCGTTTTTGCACCTGTCAATAAGTCGAAACTTTTACGTGCACCTCACAGTCAAAATGGCGTCTGCGTCTTAAGGTGAGCGCTCGTCACCCTCCAGCTTTTCTGACGATTCGCCGAGGGAGCTTGTCACGAATTTTACTAACAAATGGCTGTCTTAATCTGTGACGGCCGCTCGAATAATCACATGGCCATCACAGGAGATACGGAAGGTTCACAAACCAAAACTAAATTCGAAACGCGCGCCAAACCGGACTACTTCGCGGAGCAGTACATGTGCAGTAGCTCCGCCCACGTAGCCTTTCCTTCATTGCCAAGAAACGTTGTCCGCGAGTATAGTTTGAGCTGGTTGGCAGGAATTCATGGAAGAGTTACTTCCGCTCCTCTGAAGAACATGGGAAGGACGTGTTTTACCCCTGTTCCACTTTATTAAGAAGAGGACAAGTAACTGCATCACAAATCGAATGTATTTTTGATTGCCTTAACTTCATATTTTTGCATACAAAAAAGAAAACCGTCGCGAACCGTTACGGAACATTTTTTTTTCCTTTCCAGAGCAGAAACGGTAGGGCAGGTTTTGAGGTGGAACGAAACTAAAACCGAAACGAAAACGATTTCGTTCCGACACCCTGGTTGTACCTAATTAAATAATACCTCACATGTTAACAGCCAACAACCTGCTTGATTCTATTACTAGAAGCCATGATCCTTTTTAACGGCGAGTTTTTTATGCCACCTGTCGGTTGTAATCCGTCAGTAAAAACTATAATCATCATGAACCGGCACGCTCTATACTGAACTTCCTCTTCGTGCTCTTCTGCATCGCTCCCAGAAAACAGGCTACGATTTGTTCTGCTTGGGATGAAATAACTCTGATAGATGAGCCAACGAGTCGAGAGAGAGAAAAAGAAAGAGAGAAAGGGAGAGAGGGAAAGAAGCCAGGAGAAAGAGAAAGATTCTTTGAGAAAAAATTTCTTGATGAGGCCCGATTCGAACCGACGTACCCATGATCCGATTGCAAGCGTCTTACCCACTCTGCTATCCAGGCACGCTACGAGAGCATAACGTAGCCTTTGTGTGGTATAGTATACCAAGGAGAGGGAAAGGGGAAGTCAGGGTGAGGAGGAGGGAAAGAAGGAGGGGAGAGGGTAAAGCATAGCATAGCAAAAAAAGGAAGAGAATAGAGAAAAGGAAAAATATAAGAAAAAGAGAAATAGAAAGAAAAATAGAAACAGATAGAAAGAACGACAAAGCGAGAAAGATAGAGAAAGGGAAAGAAACAGACGAAACAAAAACGATAGAAGGAAGGAGAAATAGAAAAGAAATATAGACGGAGAGAAATAAATCGAAATAAACAAAGACAAATAAAGACAGAAAAAAATAGAACGAGGAGAGAAAAAAAGTGAAGACCTGCCCGGAAAGCGCAGCACAGTCACAACGAACGCTTGAAGAGTGGCATTTCTAGAGGTCGTTGTAAACTCTCTTGGGGCTACTAATACAAGTACTCTTGCAAGGTACCAACTACGCCATAAATCATAACTTTTGTGAAGTTTGGAAACACCCACTACGCCATTATTCTTCATTCTGCAGAGAAGCGGGATACGCGCAACACATCTGTAAGGCTTTATGTAAACTTTGTTGATGCGGCGGCTGATAACGATGAAGAATTATGGCTGAGTCCTTTTTAATGGGTTTGAAGCTTTATACGACCCACTAGCTACATAATTCTCATTATATTACGCCCGGTCGTTATTTAAATCTCTCACCACGCTATATAGCATGTGTTAACGCGAGAAAGAGAGAGAGAGAGAAAGAACTTCTTTCAGGCCCTGAGGAAATGGATCATGGAGGCCTGATGGGCTCCTCTGGCATCCAATACAACTGTACTAGCGAGGCACCCACAACGCTGCAGATCATCATAATTTTTGCGAAGGAAGCAGCCACTACGCCATTTTTCGTCATTCTGCGGAGAACCGTGGTATTAGCTAAATTCCTGTAAGGCATTATGCGCACTTTGTCGATGCTGTATCTGATGACGATGCAAAATTGTGGCCGAGCCTTTTCTAATGGGTTGGAAGCATTCAACAACCGACTCTGTGCGATTTGCACTGTGCAGCGCCTGGTCACAGAATTCGCGTTGTGTAACGCCTGGTCGCTATTTTAGGGGCGAAGCTCCTTAAGCCGTGGGTCTGTCCTTCCTCTGTGACCGGTTTGTAACCACTCGTCAACGTCATCTTCTTCTACTGCATACCAGAACGCGCGCTTCTCACGAGCTAGTATGCAGTAGCAGAAGAAGACGACGTTGACGAGTGACTCTCGTGCGTGTTCGCCTGTGTGGCATTCTTTCTTTTTCACTGCGCGCGTTCTGGTATGCAGTAGAAGAAGGCGACGTTGACGAGTGACACTCTCGTGCGTGTTCGCCTGTGTGGTGTTCTTTCTTATTTACTACATCGTGGGTCTGTCCTTCCTCTGTGACCGGTTCGTAACCACCTAGTTGTATGACTCACAAGTGGCGCTAGTGTGAGTGACGTCATGATGACGTCACTCGCACGTGACTGACGCAATAAAAGGCAATCGCTCTTGACGCGCTTCCTCTTTCGCAGCGAGTCACCAGATGGAGCAGGTGGCTGTAGACAGTAGACGAACAAAATAAAAGTTGATTTGTATATACGCACGCAGTGTCACGTCTTTCTTAATGATGTAATGGGCGAACTTTCACGGGAGGGTTACGGTTTTACCGATGATCTCCCCCTCTCGAGCGTCGCCCACTTATCATCATTCATTCCGTGAATATGGCGTGATTTTTTTTACTCTTCTACCACGCTATATTACATATGTTAATGTGGTTCCTTCCCGACATGGAGCATGTGTAGGGCCTCTTTGCAAAGAAGTTTCAAGCACCGGCATGGCTTTGTGGTGGTATACTGGGTTGCCAGCCAGAGGACCCAGGTTCGAACCTTGTTCCATCCTGGATAATTTGGTTTTTAGGGGCGAAGCTCCTTTGGGTGTGGGTCTGTCCCTCCTCTGAGGTATGTAGTAGTAGTAGTAGTAGTAGTAGGTAGCCACCTCTAGTTCTTGGAGTGTTCACTAGATGGCGCTGTCGTAGCCAACTCTAGTTCTCAGAAAGATCCCTAGATGGCGCGGAGGCGCTCGCTGCGTTGCAGATGCGTCCTCTATTGTTGTGATCTCATAATAGCTCTCGCGGTAAAAGAAAGAGCTGAGAAAAGAAAAACAAAGAAGGCCGCCCAGCTCAGCACTTCCTTTGGGCTTGGCGTTAGTAGTACGAAGCCCCCATCAATTTTTTATGTTTTCATTTTTTCTAGGCTCTCTTTCAAATTCTAGCTCCCGCAAGAATTCGAAGGACCAAACGGTACACCTTCAAAGAAGGGCAAATAAAGTGCATTGTGTCGACCCATGCCTCACACGGGACCAGCCGTTAGGCACGTGAGAACGGGCTACGTTCCCTGACAAGGCTATTCGAGGTTAGCTACACGCTGCTACTTAACGGAACAGGCCAGTCGCGATAGAGTGGCAAGGAACGCTGATACACTAAGTAGCAGGGAGTTGGACGCGCTCGACAGGGCAGAGAGAGGATAGAGGAGAGGTAGGTCCTTTTCTCTCATTGTCCTGGAGCGCTGCTGCCAGATGAAATCAAAGTCGTTTCTCATGCTTGATTCCTTCTCGCCTAGCAGAGAAGTATGCATGCTTGTCACCAAGACGCCTTGGTCCTCAAGCATCCGGGCCGCATCACATACGAGTTATTACAATCCCCTTTGCTCCTTCTCAAAGGTGGTATGCTTGTGCCTTACCTGCGCTGCACGTAACGCACTGGCTAACAACGAATAGTTAAATCAACCTGGGCTACAATACACCCAGCGGCGCATTACCGCTTCCCAGCATCAAGCCGAATTCCTTTTCGATCATGATCCTGGTGATGAAGGAGTGTTTCTAGGGTCTTAAGTATATTAACATGAAGCTGTCTACGCGTTTTGTTTTCCGAATTGCCTAAAACAGAAACAACGGCGCTTGGCTATGACGTCACTGCGCGTCGCCCAGCAGTCACTTGGCACAGCTTTGCATGGAAAGAGAGCCGTACGATTGTATTGGTATAGTATAGCAAGGAGGAGGGAAAGGGGGGTGACGGTGAGGAAGAGTGATGCCAAGGCGAAGAGGAGTAAAACGGGGAGTGGAGAAGGTAAAGGATTACATAGCCATGTACAGTATGGTATAACAAGTGGGTGGGAAAGGGAACTGAAGGTGAGGAGGAGAGAAAAAGGTGAAAGAGGGCGATGACTAGCACAGCCACGTATAGTGTAGAGACAGAGAAGAGACCGACACCGGTGTCGCCCTGGTTATACACTTTTCTCTTTTATTCCGTGCTCAAGAGCAGCCCCGCCTTACACCCGCTTCTTCGCGTCTTGTGCGCGGCATGGCAGTTCCCTATAGGGTATAGTATAGTATAGTATAGTATAGTATAGTATAGTATAGTATAGTATAGTATAGTATAGTATAGTATAGTATAGTATAGCATAGTATAGCAAGGGGTGAAAAAGGTAAGCGAGTATGAGCGGGAGTGTTAGGGCACCAGCTCCACTATTTCCTCATTCTTCGCACCACCATGCTTACCTGCTAGTGATCCAGAATTATCTATGGTACTATCGATACCATCGGTAGCTGAGTCACTATCGAACTATCGATGGTAAAAAATACTATCGATTGCGCTATCCATAGTAAGTACTGTCGATAGTGTCGAATCAACAGCGCGAAATCATTGCAGCATAAACTTGGTTCCCCGCGCGCGTGGTACGTAGTGGAGCCGGAGGAGCAGGCTGAGGGGCATGAAAGTTGGCATGCTTGTGTCTTCACCAGTGTTTCGCGACTGACACATGATCGTAAAGTCAAAATTCAGCTGTATATAGCGGAAAGGAAGCCGTTACATGTGGTGGAACTGCGCGGCTTCAGTTGTGTATTGCATTTTATGATTTCAAAATAAAAAAAAATTATCAAGAACTAAGTTTGTGATTCTTGGATGCGGGAGCGAAGACACATGGTCAAAGGGAAGAAAGTACACACACAATTAGCGCTAGTGTGTGTGTGTACCTTCTTGCCTTCGTCCGCGTCTTTTTGCGTCGACATCGAAGAAGCATGAGTGTACAAGCCCGCATCGCTACCCTCGTCTAAGTTTGTGAATTGTAAGGTGTAACTGGTTGCATTTCAATATGAATTTATTGATATCCGTATTCCGCCATTTTCACTGTGGATGTGACTTATTTCTGTCGCCAAAAATTGCTCATAAGTTAAGCGAAGCTGAGAGTAGGCTATCGTAAATATTTTGGCAATACGGCCAGCCAGCAACAGCATCATTACTCGCTCCACTATAGATAGTATTTTGCGTGGTTTCGAGAGGAAAGAATGCTGCAGAAAGACTGGGAAATACGAAGCTCTTTATTTGGGCAAACTTTTGTCCAGGAAAATCAAAACTCAAAATACAAGCGATACAGGCTGCTCACTGAAATCGGCGAGAACAGTCGCCCGTCGTCGAGTAATCTAATAATCGGTGTAGCGCTTCGTCTTATATCCATCAATCATGGAACCTTGCAGCGCTATCATTGGTGCTAGCGTAAGCTCTCGAATAAACTTGCCTATTCGCGTCCGGCGCGTAATCTTAACAAAATGATCTCAAACAATCGCGAAGCTTCTCAAACATAGCGGCGTGGTCTGCGTCAAACGCTGCGAACAGTCTTTGTGGGCCAAACCCGAATACATCAAAACAAAGCAATAAACACGCGTGGCAGTAATATCGCTAGTGATATTACCAATGGTACTAGATATTGGACTATCGATAGTTTGTCGATAGCAATAATATCGATAGCTTTTTTACACTATCGATAGTTTCAAAAATAAAAAAGCTATCTATGGTATCGATAGTCAATTTATCGATAGTTCTGCATCAGTAGTAGCTGCCCCAATATTTTTCTCACTTGACCACTAAGATGCACTCACTTTGCAGCCTAGTTTACGCGCAAATCGCGCTGTTTATCATGCCATGCAAAACCATATCCCGTCTGCTGCCCCACGATCAACGCAGACGCATGTGTTGCGGTCACTCCATGAGGTCGCGGCACTGTGTGGGGCGACGACTGCTGACGCAGCAGCTTACCCTAGAAATAGTCAGGAAGATAGAAAGTCTATGTTTGCTCAGACTTTGTAACGATGCTTTATGTATCACCAGTGAAATTGGGGAATATGAAACAACGTCCCGAACCCATAGTAAGCTCTTGGCAAGAAAATAAGTGTAAAACCAGCGTTACACTTGAGCTCATTTTTAAGACGGGATAAGGTTAAGCGAGAAAGCCATGCAGCGGCCGTGATACTCCCCGGAATTGAAGGCACCTTCTATTCGAAGAAAGACGGTAACCACTCGTACCGCGGAGAGCAGATTGCCCAGGGGAAAATATCTCCTATGCAGCTTCCGAGAATTATACCGAGGATTGCAGAAGATGGTATAAGTTATGCGTGTAAAAGGAGATCTAGGCCGCGTGGGTGTTGGAGTAGCCGCGTGATTTAGAGTAGATATCGTGGCTCATATTTTGTAACGCCGTATCGTTCACCGCGAAGGCCTAGTTCTAAAGCACTTTTTATTGCTAATGACGTTACCCGCGAATTCTAATGATTGATATCCTATGCCCCATATACTTTTATTTATTTCTCGGTTATCTTGCTTTTCACAGCTGCAAGACTCACTTACCCAATCGCGATTATAAAACATTCAGAGCACCGCAAACCGGAGGTGATATTCGCACACACACACACATTTATGTGTGTGTGTGTGTGTGTGTGTGTGTGTGCGTGTGCGTGTGTGTGTGTGTGTGTGTTTCTGTGTGTCTGTGTCTACATGTGTGTGTGTACATATTTAGAGCATATCTCGTCCGGAACGCACGCAAACTCGAAAACCCATTTTACGTATTGCGCCACCATCCCCTGTGATTACTTAGATGCCACCGGTATGTAAGGCCGTTTCGTTTTTAATGCGATAGCATTAAAACGCTCGTTTCGCAGAAATCCCGATGTCGGTGGCGGGGTTGTGAGCTAAAAATCAGCGTTGTCCGTGCACGAGTGAAAATCAGAGGTAGATGCGAATGAATAAATAATAAGAAAGCTTAGGTTCGAGTGGGACCGGGCATTCCAACCTGCGACCCCTCGCTCCTTGGCGCGATGCGTTTAGCCGTTCGGCCACTGCGCGTACTTCCTGTAGCATACTAAAGGCGAGCTATTTATACACGCCATTTAGCGTTGGTGGTACGCACATCTCGGAGGCTCTCCAGCGGCATCATTATCACCCGTGAGATGGCGCGAAGGGCTCGCTGGGCCCGCTTGTAAACGACATCGCCCCGCCCTGTGGCCGTGTTTTGTTGCGCCGCATGCATGCATATTGCAGCCAGACGGCGGCCGCACTTTGGTTTTCCTTGCGGCACGAGAAGCAGAGGCAGGCTAGTGATTGGGAAGGCGATACGAACACGGTCCGATTACGCTATCGCGTTCTACTATTGAAAGAGAGGCTCTAGCGTCATCCAAGATTTTTGCTAACTACGCCGCGAAGTAGGGTCTGTAATACTTTTTTAAAGACGTTCAAGTTCATGGAATTGTTTACTGCGCTGCACTTGCAATTGAGATATATGGAAGATAATTAAGAAAAGTGAAATAAACTCGTTAAAGCCATCTGGCAAGACACGCTGTCAGCGCTGCGGTGAGTTGTGAAAAAGAGTAATGATAAAACTCCAGCATGCTACTGTTATACCGTAAATTATATCAACAAATGCTCAATAGAGTAATGACCTGATTCACGAAAATTCCTACATAACTGCCTGAAAACGAGAAAGAATAGAACGGATGGACTGAGGCTAAAGTCTGAAACAACAAGGTAGCTCCCACTTATTATATATTATTTGTATTTTCTTTGTGCCTTGGACAATTTGTATACTGTGGATACGCCATTTCCAGTCAAAGCCTGTGAAATCTGCACGTGTCGTTTGAGGTCTTCTGTTATTGATATTGATGGGCAAATCATTTTAGGCGACAGAAAAATAGATGGCCGTCTGTGTACTGGGCTTACGCACGCGGCAGACGACGAGCTGGTTGAAAACTGAGCTTAAATAAGTAGAAAAACAAATAATCTCACTATACTAATTTTGTGGGTACTAGCTTAAGTCAAGAAGAAAAAACACTGAAGTGACTCCGTTCAACGTGTATTTCTTTTCACCTTCGTTAGACACATCCAAATTAACCTAACAGGCAATAAGGCCCAGGAAAGAACAGGGAAGATTCTGTGTTGTTTCTTTAACTGATGGTTAATAATTATGACATAAATTTAAAGGAATTAAACTGGAGGAAGAGGCACCCTTTTCGTCGTTAAGACCCGAACCTACAACCGTTGAACGCTCTTTTCGACTACATCCAACATCGTTTCAATGTTTGAATGCTTGGGCGGCCGTAAGCAAGGAGGAAGTCGTCCTTCGCTCTTTCAAGCGATACGGTATAGATCTTATGCAAGATTGCTGCCATGTTGGAGGCTTGTGTCCGCATCGCATTGCTGTCGCTGCTCTAACTTCTTGCTTGTATCTGCTTTGATAGTGAGAAATCGGGACAGAAAAGCGTCAGACGAGTGTGTACGGACCTGTACGCGTTCCGGCATTTCCTAGTTATTTGGTTGACAATTATTACGTCTAAAAAACTGCCTCACAACGAGAAGAGAGTCCACGCTTGTCGCCGAGTCACATGCAACCCTGTTGTGGATGAGAATGATGCTTTGTGCTAGGTTATTAACCTTTCTGGTTTCAGTGTAGCTAATAAATCAATGTTAGCTACCTGAATATCATGCCTGTAATGTAGGATGGGTGGGAGGAGGCTTTAGTGCGTGCGAAGGATAGACACAGCGATGACACTAAGAAAGTGTTGTTGACCCATTTCAAAGCGTATTTAATAAGGGACAGCCTAAGTCGACCAAATATATTGTGCATTTAATTTAAAAAAAAAAACGTTGTCTCCTTTTTTTTAGTTTTGAAGCATGAAATACGTCGCTGCTGTAGTCGCCGACGTACGCACAATTAGTATGTAAAAAAAAAATTCCGCTTCCCATGAACGTAAAAAGTGAACATGAAAAGTAATAGTGTTAGTTGCTCCAAAAAGTAGGTGCCGTTTACCTGGTGTTTTATTGAATATCCATCCGACATGTGCTCGTAAATAAAACGACACGCCGAGAATATTTGCGTTCACATCGTCATTTTCGGGGCCTACTGGCGCCTCACAATTTGAACCTGTTTCGGCAAGGCAGTTTTGCGTCGCCGACTGAAAGCTTGCGAAACCACCTCAGCGCGTAACCAATGGTAACGCAGCCAAGGTCGAGTGTAAGACACTTGCTAGAACAGGACTTTTTCTGTTTCATTCGAAAAGTGCCACACACAAGCATCTGCTAACATTTCATAGCGCACAAGGGTGGATACACGATCTTTCCGGAGGGGAATATGCTTCTTGGAGAGCCTGATATGTTCTCTACTTGGGATGCAAAATAAAAATAGGAGTAATGGGGGCAGGCCATCTGGGCCGCCCATCTGAATTTGGCACTGATAGCACATGAAATGCTTCAAAAATACACATAGTGAAGCGATACGCGTGTAAAGCATCCCGCCAAACGCTGTCTTGTTAAACTCCGCAATCGAAAACAAACTGCAAACAACACGCTTCAGCACAATCGGTCCGTTCGCTGGGAATTGATGACGCGCTCGAGCGACCTTTCTAACATGTAATTCTTTCGCAATGCAATAAACAAAGTAAGGGTGTCAACAGCAGCGCAGGCATGCATTAGTAGCCGCGATGCAGCTTTGAAGCTCGTACACGAAGCCGGTTTTTCTGTGCCTGAGAGCACACGGCGCGAAAACTGTCTGGTTCCGCCATGACACGAAAGAGAGTTCGCTGATGAGTGCCGATGCTGTCACATAGCGTATCTATTAGGGCGGCTAACGTAAAAATGGCGTTAGTCGTAAACAGTAACCGCAGCAGCGCAACGAGCTGCCACTTCTCGTCGGCCGCAAGGAAATCTAACAACATGGAGGTTTGTTTACTGTAAACCTTTTTTTCAGCACCCCAATTTCCTCAATCTGAGAAACACTGCGCATGAAAATATGTCCGCATGGCCATTCCTATGAGCCGCCACACGCCGATACGTACGCTCCGTGTGTGCTCGTTTCGTGCGTCATTCTTTGTGTTTGAGCAGCGCGCTTTAACTCACAAGCTGTGAACGTTGTCAGTAAGCGCTCTTCCTGTATGTGTTCTTTTCGTGCGTCCTTTGTGCTTGAGCAGCGCGCTGCGCAATTCGAGCTGCTTGCCGTTCTTCGCGTGACATTTCAATTTGTTGCTACCGCATTTATTGATTCACCCTTGCGGCGAAACTGTTAGATTTTGGTTTTGGAAGTGATAGCGACTCTTCGTTGGTAATTTTGACGACGTGCGAATTAAGGGCTAATAAACACGCGTCCAGTCTTTGCTGATATGCACTTTTAAACAATTTTTTCCTACATACCGATTCTTAGCGCAGCTCATATTTTCAATCGTTTATCTCTCGATCTCAGGTATGCTACCTTTGAGCATTTAACGGTATTTCATTTTGAAAACCCATCACAGAAATAGAAAGAAAAAACATAAAATGGATAAGACATAAGACTTAAGAAATTACACAATTGAAATAGCACAGAAACGTGGAAAGCATAAATAAACACTAATACACAAGAAAGCGATTGAACTATTTACACAATATCAAGCATTTCAATTCATGTTTAATCGTATAGAAAGCAGATGATGATTTATGCGAACAGAGTAAGTCATTCCAAAGTTTTATCGCTGCAAACGATGAGGTCATTTTTGCATAGTTGTTGTTACATTTAGGTAATAAAAAGATTAGGTAAGCAATATTTACGTAATAAAAAATTTAAATAAAGTGGCCCAACATAGCGTACTAGTTTAGTAGGCTGTTGAAAAAGTCATTTTATCTGCGTTCACGCGTGAATTCTGGACATACCGGTGGAAAGTTAGAAATAATCTCGTCCTTTCGATGAAATGTAAATTTGTCGCTACAGGGGTGCGTTTACGCTTAGTAAACTTAATAGAATTGATTGTTAATCAACGATGGCCCTCATAACGGGAAGCTGAGACGGCACTATACGTTCCACAGCATACAAAAGTAGTCCACAAGGAAATGCGTAGTTGTAAAGCCTATATTTGTTTTTGTGGACTACAGCTGAAGACTGTACAAGCCGTAGTTTAATAAGGAGAGAATGGATAGGCGTTTAAATTAAATTTGGATAGGCTTAGTGCGCGTCACGAAGCTTAAATCCAAAGCGCCCATAAATTTGACGAGTCGCACAGGTGTTGAGCCAGGTGCATAGCACACCGTAGACAACATACAATATTGAAGCTTCTTGCTGGAATACGCGCCTCGTAGTAAAACAAACAGTTATTTCGTATCGACAGGACTGGACGTATCGACAGGACGACAGGAACTGGCCAATGTGGTTGGACCTTCGCTTGCGCGCCATATTAGCATAACTGGTATTCAACATATGCCGGTGTAAAAGATCTTTTATACGATTTGTAGACCCGCTTCCCTAAAAGCTTTCCTTCACATCTCAATAACTACGCATTTTATATACATTACTTTTATATGGTTCAACTGTCTTATGTAAATGTTATCTCAGTGTCTCCATAAATTATTCAGTTCTCTATTGCCGACTGATCTAATAAAGTGATGTGCAGAAAAGTCATTTCAAAGCATACAGTGCGTAAAAACAGACTAGAGGGCGCACATGGAAACAATAAAGAGAAAATGTCATTGTAGGGAGGTAGAGTAGCAATAAAGATTGTGTAAGTGCCCACCAAGCTAAGGAGAAAGTGAAACGCTCGATGCTACAAAATATTTCCTTTTGGAACTTAGTCTCGGCAAGACGCAGCAGTTTCGGAAATCTGGTCCCCACTTTATCATACTGTCAGCCACACAAAAGTGCGCTTTCGGGTCCCTGCATTTCAAGGGTTCTTTCGGCTTTATGCGATACAGATTTTGACACTGAAGGTGCGGGGCTATTGAGTGCCCTCTGATGTGAAAGGACGTGAGTAGAAAGCTCGAGGCACTATTAGCCTAGCGCTCACAGAACTTGAGCAATTCTTTCCTGCGATACGTGACATCTCGGCGATGAGCTTTAAAATGACGCCTGGAGATGACGTCATTGTGCGAGTAAGCGGTTGCTCTCGTTTTTTGCACTTAAGCTGTTTTCCTCTAGATGAAAGACTCACATCTGAGAAGGTTGACCTTGAACTTTGCGCTTTCTTTAATAACCGTACAAAAAAAGAACACCAAGTTTCATTGATTTGGACGACCTGGGAATCGAACCCATGACCCCTACGTCCGAGACGAGCCCATGACCTTTACGTCTTCACATATTCCTCTCGTAGTGATATTCGCTGGTGTGTCGGTGTCACGGTCTAGAAGCGGTGACGTGAAGTAGAGCATCATGACACCAACGAGTGCCGACAGGGAGCGCTTCGGTAATTTCAGCGCAACGGGGGCTTTCAATACATCATTATAGGAAACTCTACGGTTGGTGCAATGCAACTACGCGGTGAATCGGTTTCATGATGAATCTTTACGTGCTTAGCCATTCGCGTCGTGTTAGCGTGACGACTCGTGGACAGAGTAGTGCAGCTTCCACATGCACCAACGGCGTTTCTCCGCCGCCCATTGCTTCGGTGCGATAGCACCGGCTGTTAAAACCTCACAGGGCCCCTTATGCACTCAGCTAAGACAACTGGAAGGCCAAACCCATCTTCTTTGTGCAACATAATTACAACGTCCTCTTTGCTTGGAGGAAGCCTAATCGTCTCTGCAGGCACTTCCCTAATGTTGTTCTCTCTCTCTCTCTGTCTCTACGAAAACCTAATTACTACATACCAAACCCACTTACAACGCAGCGAAACCTACTTACAACACTTCCTCATCAAAACTTAGCTGCGTCAAACATTCCACGACTTAGTGCGAACTTTTTATTTCCATTTAGCTATTCTACTAGGTAGAAATTATTTCACCATATGCTGTCTATAATACTTATCGTCAGTTGGCTTCAACAATGCGATTAATGAAACTTGAGCCTCGCCATTCCCCTACCACACACAGACGTACACACACGCAAGTACAGATAGATAGATAGATATAGATAGATAGATAGATAGATAGATAGATAGATAGATAGATAGATAGATAGATAGATAGATAGATAGATAGATAGATAGATAGATAGATAGATAGATAGATAGATAGATAGATAGATAGATAGATAGATAGATAGATAGATAGATAGATAGATAGATAGATAGATAGATAGATAGATAGATAGATAGATAGATAGATAGATAGATAGATAGATAGATATTTGAAAAAACCAGCGCGAGGACGATGGAGATAATCGACAGCCCGAATCGAAGCAGGTATTTTTTGCTGAAGACCGCCGTGATTCCCTTGAGCCCCCCAGCTTTCCTGCGGGCACCCCTTACGTCCTCATCGATCGCATGACGCCGTTCCATTTATGTCTCGCCGGCTCTAAGGACTGAAGCCCTCTCCTCGCCCGGAATAATTGATCACCGCCTTGTCACCTGAGCGCCTGGTACCTTGTGGAAAGATCCTGCCGGGACACCACCGTGCTGTTTCTCACGGCTATCGAAGCGCGCGTGCGCGACCCACAGGTCATACGTTTGTTCGGCATGGTCTTGGTCCCGGGCTTACGCCTAGAACAGGGAAACACGAACAATTTTGATGCCGTCAAAGTGCATTACGGACATTTTGCAATCTGAAGCTGGCCGTGCGACCGTTTGCTTCGATCTGTGTTTTTTTTATAATCCAACTGTAAACATTGCTAAGAGTTAAAAAATTGTGTTATCAATCAGTGCGGCGAAACTACTATGAATAAGCAATGCTAGCATACGCTGCCTCGAAGGATCTCTTTGCTTGCATTAGTTTTTCTTCGGGCTTTGTCAGCAAAAAAGCCAGCGATAATACCCGCCGCAGCATGAATCATCCCCCATAAGATACTTCAGGTGTTCTTAATATCTTTTAAGCTAACCGCACCAAACTCCATGTTTGAAGCACGCATATCTGAAATGTGGTGATGTAAAAACCTAGCACCAAACTCCATGTTTGAAGCACGCATATCTGAAATGTGGTGATGTAAAAACTTAAAGCTCCAGCAGGAGATACTCCGCTAACTCACAGCTCGGGATGAATACCGGCGCCGCAGATTTCAGGTTTAACCATCTGTACGGAATGTTTGGACGGTATTAAGGCGAAAGCCTTTCATGTCTCATACTCACGGTGTCCGTCCGCCTGTCCATGCCCTGGTACGGTGCCAGCTGTGGCCTCTCCACCTCACACTCTCTCAGCAATCACGTGATGGCACAGCGGCGCATAGCAACAGCTGCGCGTTGCTCCTTACAACGCGCGTTGCGCAACTGTTGCGCAACGCGGTGGTCGCGTACGCCGGCGGCGTCCGACCGTCAAAGCGCAACAGCTGCGCGTTGCTCATCCCAAGGCGCGTTGCGCAGCTGTTGCACAAGGCGACGGCGGCGTCCAGCGGCGGTATCCGCCGACGGATTCGAATGGCCACAGGCTTTCGCCAAACACACTTTGGAATTTACAAAGTGTCCTTCAGTTTTTTTTTTTTAATTTAACGGGAGACTAGCACATCGTTTTCTACATGGAATCGACAGATGGATGACTGGGTGAAAACGAATGATAGCAAATTTACACCTGTGCAAAAAGCATACGTCGGCAAACTCACTCAGATTCAATCATACTCAGATCGTTCCGTGAGTCTGAGTCTGAGTGAGTCCGGCTGAGCAATACGTTGGAGAGTTTGAGTCCGAGCGAGGCCGGTTGAAGGACATTTGAGTGAGTACGAGTCCGAGTTAGTCCGGTTGAGGAAAATACTGGTGAGTCTAAGTCCGAGTGAACACTAAGCGGAAAATATATTTATTGAGTGCGTCTGAGTGAGCTCCACCTTTCATTACCGACCAATGATCCTATCTACTCACCTATAGGCATTACTATCAGCCTTATGTCGGCTTACGTTTATACTCAAATCTTTTGTCATACATCCCTCTACGCACTAGCGTTCATGCTCCACCTCAATGTTATTTGATAAGAGGTGTGAGCGGGACAGGGTCTAAGGGGTGCCATGATCTACCCTCGCAAACTCTTTCACGGGATGTTCTTGATAGAAATATCTCGTGTGAGTCGCACATTTCATAATAAGGTTCTTACTGGATTGCAACCACCTATAACTCGTATTTGAAGGTATCACATCAAAATGTGTATCGTAGTGAACTGATTACGTGAGATATTGGCGTTGAAAAGCATTTACACCATGATCGGAAAAGCTAATTTTACGCCGGCGGACTCATGAGTCGACTCACTCAGGCTCACTCAGACTCAGGTCAAGCCGCGAGTCTGAGTCGGAGTGAGTCCGGCAGAGCAATATGTTGGTGAGTTTGCGTTCGAGTGAGTCCGGTTTACAAAAAGTCAGTTTCGCCGCAACGGCGAAGCAATGAATGCGATAGCAAGAAATTGGAATGTAACGCGAAGAACCGAAAGCAGCTCGAAATTGTCAGCGTGTCGCTGGAGCCCAAAGGACGCACGAAAAGAAAGAACGCACACAGGACGAGCGCGAACTATCATGCGTCACAGCTCGACACTTGAAGCGCACTGCTCAAACATAAATCAGGACGCACGAAACGAACGAACAGGCGCACACAGGACGAGCGCGAACTAACTGTCACAGTTGTTACTTATTTCTTACTTATTTCTTGTTACTTATTTCGATTCCGCGTGTCGGAAAGTTTTTATCAATTATTTTTCTTTGTGGCTTTTATACATATACATGCATATACATATACGGTGCATGACGACGGTGACGGCGTCGGCAAAAACCAGCCGAGACTGTCCATATACTTGCTATCGCAATAAAAGTTTAGTGAGTCTGAGTCCAAGTGAGCTCTCAGAGCAAAATATATTTCTTGAGTGAGTCTTAGTGAGTTCCAATATTTTGTCGAACTATGGCAAAAAGTTCACTCGTCAAGTCATAAAAGTCATTCTGTATTTTGCATTGCATTATTTCCTTGTCTGTTTACGTAATTTATAAATCAGACATTTAGATGATACAAGGGTCACCTTGGGAAGGAGATGGAAGGCTTCAGCACTCAAAGTAGACTGTGCTGTCATGCACTGGATAAACGACCGTTTGTCACACACAATACACGCGCGAAACAAAGAATAAAACTTTCCGCGAATACTAAGAAAAATGACGGTTTAACAGTCACCAAGAAGAACAACCACCAAACGAACATGAATTGCCCCAATGCAGCACTTATTTTCAAAACTACAGCCAAATTCCACATGTAGCAAACACCTAAATGCACATTCAGACACCCCCTTGTGTAATATTTAGGGAAGATCAAAACATTATTCGCAGGCCCCAGAGTGTTCAAAATATTTTAGTATGATATTTGTTTTTGATTTACAATGAAGGCAAATATCTCAAAATACAGTCTTATGAGATCATTACGACATTGTATTGCAAACGTCATATTTAGTAGCAATAATGTCGACATATGATCGTAATAATCAGTCTTCTCTTTGGTATATTCTCATTCAGTTGAGAGTTAGTGAAATGCTTCTGTGGCATTTGGGACGCAAGGTGGGGGAGGGGAGGGAGGGAGGCCTATTCACCGCAACGATCCTATCTCTCGCCTACCCCCTCTGCTTGAGACCGCAATAAAACATGTTTCGCAAAAACGCAAGAACAAAATCCAAAAATGAAAAAAAACTGAAATTAAGCGACCACGTGCTTCTGACAACGACCTGCCTTTGGCACATGGCTTCCATGGGTGACAATAGGATGTTAACAGTTATTGGAGAGCAGTATCAGGGGTCTTCTACCGCCATTATTGTCAAAAACTGCGGTGGCGATAAACGTACACTTCAAGATTTATGCGACAGTTTCAACAGGGTAAATATATTGGGCACACTTGGCGATCCCCTGCCATCTTTGTCCGCGCGACTATGGCGCAAGTGTGCGCGACGAATTATCTCCCAGCTATGAGAGTGCGTTGTCATCTAACCTCGCTCTGGTAGAATTTCTTGTCTTCACACTGACAAAATCCTCCAGCTGGTTCACTTCCTGATCTACGTCGCTTTTCCACCTGTTACGGCCGCTCACTGCTCAAGAATCATGAAAGTTTACCGACAAGCCTATTAATTGCTCCATTGAACATATGTGCGTTAACTAATGCACCTGTTTCAGATTGTAATACGCTGCGTGCAAGCAGATGGAATACGTGGAACAGCTGTGTACTACTGGCGAACCTGTACACTTTCCTAACGCGGATGTTACATCTCAGCTAAAAGGCACGCGTTTGCTCATTATGACTGAACAACGGCAAACCAATGAGCTGCAGTAGTAAGTAAAGTAAGGAAAAAATACCAATGAGTGTAACTTAATAACAACGCAGCATACTGGTTTCATTGCACGCAGAAGCGCGGCCGGGCCGCCCCTGCTCACGCCAAACTCACATATTTGAACGAATGCGCAGAGGAGCTTACTTGCTTGTACGTACATGCGGTGCTTTTAGCGATTGCGCATTTAACACGGAGCGCATGCCCCCTCTTAGCGTTCCTCCCACGTAGCAGCGATACACGGGTCACGTAAGAACTTGAAATAGACAACCACAGGCCGACAGGCTGAACGTAAGAGCACGTATTTCGGAGAGCCTCTGACGCTTCAGTTTAGCTTGTAGGGGTTACCGGGTTGTTCATGGATGCGCGAAGTGTGCGATCGAGCCGGTGCGAAAGCCTGAGATCTTACAACTAAAGACATTCTCAACAAGACAGCCAATACGCATGAGCCAATCGACGAAGTGGAAATATGCCCTCCTGCACCTAGTAGGAGACAGTATGTTTAAAGACAATACCACTCTTTGCACTATGTTTCTCCACTGCGCGAATTGCTTTCCATCCAAAAACGCAGAATATGGCAGGCGGGCAGGGCAACGTATCAGGCATGGTATTCAGATCTACTTCAGTATAAACGGTGCGAAACTCAGTGGAGGCACAGCGAGATTTGTATACCAAATTTAGTACGATACCGAAGCATGAAATGTACAAGACAATACACTGTAAACCACTTTCCTCTCTTAAATTAATTTTATGCAAACAAGACACCTATTTGTGCGCTCAGAATTTGCATAAATGGGGATGCAACGTTGTTTTGCTTCTGCAAAAAGCTCTTTCATTTGCGTAAGGGTTAATGTTTAAGCTAATACACCCTTTAGAAAATAACGGGGTTATAGGTAATTAAAACATCTGTGGCTCATACGACAGCAGTGCCAGATGATAATTGGAGCTTGCTAATTAAAAAAAGCATTGAATACTTGGTGGGTTTAGAATAAAATCCGTCTGTTTTAGGGTCCTCTATAAGTATTTATCAATATATATTGTTTATGACTGTATTTCATGAAGGCTTATTGTTTAATTATGCACAACAGGAATATCCGTACCGGCCCTTAACGACGGCTCGAGATACCATGGCTATCTATGGTATAAAGCTATGGCTATGGTAGATATGTCATTGTGTAGCGCAAAAGATCTATGCACTTGGTGTTTTACTTGCATATTTGAGTGAACGGTTCATTGTGTATTTGCGATATTCAATGCTGATGCAGTTGGATTTTTCCTCACTTCTTGCATATATTTTCCTGTTTTTCAGTGACACGGGTGCTTATATGACTGGCAGCCTCCCTGTGATAAGGATGTTTTGATGCGTGAAAATGCATTTTCCCTAGGGTCTAAGGGTGTCATTAATAGACACGGTAAAACCCCCATAGGGATGTGAAGTGGTTTAATATTTACGTTGAATTTAAACTGACTTCGTAATCATACTAACCGGGTAGGAGAGATTGAGGGTGCAGTGCCGCAACGACATTTATAATTTGCTATGCCGGCTGGAACCGTGGTTAAAGAGACGCCAGAATACGAGAAACAAAACAGAATTTTGCTATGATAGTAAGCAGGAAACTAGTATGACAGTGTGGTCCCTGAAGTGTCAAATTCGAGAACTAGTGCACTTGCTCACTGCTACTTTGACACTCGAGCGAAACACAGCGCGCCGCATTCCAACTGAGACTCCTTTTTTTACAGATCGCGGAAATCGCGACGCCTCTCCATCTGTAGCAGCCAACAGCTTAGATGTGGGCACGCCGCTGTCCCGGCGACATCGGATTTAGAGCTCTTGCTGTCAACTTACTGTCAAATGCGGTTTTACGGCGGAGTGACCGGACACCACCGGCCGCGGCCTGCAACCGCATTTCTGCCACCGTGACAGCCGCATGTCGACGGAGTAATTCGAGCGTCTCGAAATTATGTAAGCTTTGCGAGTTTTACCAAATCAAAGTGCGCTTATTGCTTGCGACGCCCGTGTAGAAATGCGAGACCATAAACATCGTAGGCGCTTATTTTTTGTATAGAGGTTCATTTCTCGAGGCACCATGCGATCGTTTCCAATTTTGTCCAGCCTCTAAGCTTTGACAGCTTACTCTGACTGCTATGAAAGCTGCAAGATTCAGAAATGGACCAAGTTTCTACGACGTCTCAGCGACCTGACACCGTCTTGCATAAACCAGAAGGCTGTGATCCCGACACATCGCTCTGGACCTTTAACTTTCAGTTCGCGACCTTATAATATGCATTGTATATCATATTAGCCACAGGAGCAAGTGTAACAAGAAGGCGTGAAAGTGCCCAGGTTAGTTCTTGTTCGAGTATCGAAGCGTTGTGATCAGCCTTGATACTGTTTGGACAATGAAGTAGCATGTGTTATTTTTAAGGAGACCTTCTTTAACACTAGCAATACGTACATTGAATTGAACCAGTTCCACTTTTGAAATAGTTCCGATATTGAAATTCACTCAAATTGCAAAGAAACCCATTGTGACTGCTGCAGGCGCCTCAGTTTAGCTGCCTTTAGCGTGCATCCACACGACGGGCGGCTCGGCGGGAATCTCTTCTGCGGACGATGCTTCCGCCGCCTGTCCGGCTGTGAAGCGCATCCAGACGGCGGACGAAGCGAGTAGACGAACGCGGCGGAGAAAAAAAATTGGCCGCGTACCTGTGTGCTTCGCCGCAAATGTCATCGAAAGACGATAGTCTTCTGCTGGCCGTTTCTGCGCCGTTTCAGCGCAGCCTTAGGAACACTAGCACTTTCAGCGCAGCCTAAGAAACACTAGGGTCTTTAGAATTACGTACCTATGTATTTTCTAGTAAAGGAACACACCACCTAATACTTACGTATTGAGTTTCGCCTCAGATATGTGTATTATTTGCTTTTTGATCAATAATATTTACAAGTTTAAACGCAGCTACCAGTTCAAGATGGCTGGGTCTTCAGCAAATGCTTAAACTTTGGCCGGGTGGCTGAGTTGTGTGACAGACAGACAGAAAGACCGACAGAGAGACCAAAATTTTGCGTTTTTTTCCCCAAGAAAGACGATCGTCTTTAAAAAAAGCATGGCGACACCGTCTGAATCCAGAGCTGCCCGCTTCGAATCTTTAAGCTCTTCGTCGTGCCTTGCGTGACCTGTTAGTCTCAAACTGACGCTTGTATTTGCTTTAAATTTGTCTCCAAAAGCTTCGATGGCAAAGCATTCATGACGATTCGGCATCGTTTCAGAGAGCCATACTCGTTTTCCCGGAGCTGTAGGTTAGCGAGTGCCGCTATTAGCGGAACATGGCCCCTGAGTTTTGCGGTAGCTCGAGTTCTAGCATGCCTAAGAGGCCGTAGTGTACGAATGTTTGCTTGTTTCTTCTCGCCCTAGATGGCGCGAATGGTATATCAGTTTTTTTATGCTTTTTTCTATGGCGTACATAGTTTGTTTTTGGTTGAAGATGGAGCTTGAAAGAAACGACGATTAGCTGCAATGGCTGTTGTTTTGTCAGAATTAGATGATGAAAAGCACTTGTTTCATGCAAAAAGATCTTGTTGGCAAAAGGACTACATCACTCAACAAAATGCAGAAGAAAAAAGGTTGCGTTGTCGCATATATTCATAGTTGCAGTCGCGTAGGTAGAGCGAACTGAGCGAACTGCACGCGGAAAAGCGCCAACAAAACGAGAGAAGAAAAAAAGGTTGCGGCAGTTTCCAGACCCTTCGTCGCAATAAACCAGAACACAAAGCTAGCGGAACAAAAAAAAGCTGTGCTTCTTTCCAGACCTACAATGGCACCCTCGGATAAATCTCCTGTTAGACCTCCAAAATTTGGATGTGAAAAATAGCTTGGCATTTTCCGTCCGCCAGGTCCGCGGACGCGGGCCAAGCGGACGTCATACGGGGTCACGTGATGCGCCGTCCACTGAGGAAAAGGCGGATTTAGTCCGTCGTGTGGATACACACTTAATTAAGATTGCAGCACTGCGCTGACGTGTTGCCCACATATGAAAAAAAGGACGAATTAAGACGTAAGTATTATCTGTGGTTTTGCATTCTGTTTAGTGTGAAGCATTTTATATGATGTAAGACATGCTTTTGGAATTGTGTTTACAGAGCAAGAAAGGCACGGGACAAAACAGCAACGAAGACGAGCGCTAACTTCCAACTAAAGTTTTATTGTGAAGAACACGCAATGTATGAAAAAATTACACCATCTCCCACTCAAGGGATCCATGAGGGGATGCGAAGCAGCATTGGGGGCGCACACTAAGTTTACGTTACGTTCACTCAGTGTTTCCGTTAGTGTGTGAGATTTGTATTTAGTGTTTGTGTTATCATTACGTTGTGTTTGTGCGTTGCTTACCGTTAGCGCCGGGTGAACGAGTGGCGCCGACGTTGACGTTACAACTCATCTGAACGGGAGCGAAGTGAGAATGACGGAAGCCGACCGAGCCCACTCGCTTATATACCCATGAAATGGGGGAGGGAGACAAGAGAGTGGTTTACAGGTTGTATTTGGCTGCGGCGCGGCTGCATCACGTGGGAGGAGAGGCTGCGCCGCAGCTGCAGCGCGGGGGAGGAGAGGAGAGAAGGTGATCGAACACCTGCGTAAGGGAGGAGAGTGGGAGAGAGAGTAGGCGCATGCGCAGTGGAGCGCGGATGCCACCACCAACGCCAGACACAGCCCCGAGCAAAAGCTGCTTCGCATCTAAAACAACACATGCGATAAATAATACCCCCCTCCGAAACACGATGCCAACATGAGCAAGCACTCTAAAACAACAAAGCAGGAATAGCCCTGTGAATAAGAACAAGAGCGCATGTGTGGGTGCAAGAAAGCAAGTTCCTTATTAGTTAAAGCTATCGAAGGCTTACTAACAGAGCCACCTTGAGCGAATGCTTCAGCTTCTATGATGAGTCGTGTCACTGCTCACACGGCGTCATCATCCGATTCTTCCAGATCGACGATCGGCTGACCGCACAACTTCATTGTTTGACGGAGCCACCCTCAACATAACTTCACCATCTCCGGACCAACTGACTCCTCACTGATCGTCGGTGCACGCTTTTATCTACTCTACCCCGGGTTCCAGAAGCGTCGGGAGTGTTCTCCGGCGTGCAGCACAGCCAAAGCTACGGAAAAGGTGAGATTTTTCTCGTCGGTTCCGCTCGCAGTGGCGTCACTCATTTGTTCCTTCCAGATATTTGCAGACTTTTGCGGACGTTTGATCTGGCTGTCTGCAGCTGTTTCGAGTGGGTGAAGAGGATCGTCGGCGCGCCGGCGTCTTTTGATACTTCTTTTTCGTTGCGCGCCCTTGTTGAATGAGCGGCTGGCGCCGTGTTTTCCCGCTGCCGTCTGAAAGCGGCCGCGCGTGCGCTTTATTGGCGCGTTCGTTTGTAACAGTCCTTGGATAAAATCGGGAGATATCTCTCTAAAATTTTAAAGAGGTCATATCGACTATTCAATGAAGGCATTAATCACAATAAACATGGATTACTATTGAATAAAAAAAGTATAGATTTTTGAACCATCGCGCATTTGCGCAAATATTACCAGCACTGCCTAATGTTGGTGCTTGTTGGCTGTTGGTTGTCCGTTATTAAAATAATGTAATGATATAACACATGCATACTATCATGTATTTTCCTCTTTCCTCACCCATTTAAATGAGCACAGACACAAAATTTCGAAGGCGAGATAATGAGTGAAATAGATGTATGTGGAGCCATACAACGTCTACGAAATATCAAGGGCCAATATAGCCTAGAACATATTTAAAATCAATTTTTAAGTTCATGCCGTGCGACTGAGCAAGATGCGAGCGCTTCGCTACGCCGACATCAACGCGGCCCATGTGTAAACAAACCTACGTCACGAGTTTGTGTTGGCTGGTGGCTGGTTGTGCCCTTGCGCTTGTGCCGTGCTACCTGCCATTTCTTCCTCCATGCCTGCGGCTTTGCGTGTGCTAGTTGTGTTCTCTGGTCGCTCGTCGTGCCCGTTGGCAGATGTTATGGCCCGCTCACGCTAGCGACAAGCCTGCCGCAACGGCGCCATGCCGCAGAACGTCGGCCGTCGCCGCACGCGTGAGAGCTGTCCAACTTGCACGGCAAGCTTCGCCGGCGAGGCATTCGCGCCTCCGAAAAACATGGCAGCACTGCCAAAAGCGGTTGTCGTCCACTTCGAATCTATTAAGTGGCCGCCGTGCGCTCTGTAACGTGTAAGTTCCGAACTGATGCTTCCATTTGCTTTAGATTCATGTCCTTAAGCTTCGACAGCAAAGTATCCCGATTCGGTGCCGTTTATGAGAGCCATAGTCAAATAATCGATGCTGTAGCATTAACGAGTCGAAATGGGCGCTTCCGAATGCTCGGAAGACATAGATAACGCGTTTGTTAGTTGTTTCTAATCCTCCATAGCTGGCGCCACTTGACCTAGTGCCACCTTGGAGACACTTTATTTGGTTTTATGCGACGCCTTTTTTAATGCCGGACAGACTAAAGCGCTCTATTGACTGCTCGAACCATGCCTGGCAACGAAACGGACGAGGTCCGCACTTCTAGCGTAAAAAACGCGGATCAAAAATGGCCGCGTATCTGCGTGCTTCGCTGCAAATGTCGTATAAAGACGGTAGAAGAGGCGCTGCGTGAGATATGGACGCCATCTCGCAATACGTCGGGAAACATGAGTGCTGTGTTGCGGGCTGGTAGTCCCGGCGAAGCGGCAGGCGAAGACCGGCGGTGACCAACGCGACCGGTGGGGACGCCGGCCAGCCCGAACACGCTGTTTGGCGCGATGCGCCGAAGGAGAAGAAACGTCCGCACTCAACGAGTACTCTCCACAAACTCTCTGACTTACACATCGCCTGGGTAAAACAGGAATGCCAGAGCGGCGCCCCCTGTCATTCGTACAATGCAATACTGAACCGAAACCGAAACACAACATGAGCTTGTGCAGAGGGCACGGAGGAAGACAAGTTTCAGCGCAGTCGCATTTTCAGCGCACCTTAAGAAACTAGGGTTGTAACATTGTAGGGCGAGTAGGGCCAGAAGGACCGTCACGACGAAAACCTTCCTCCTCAGTCGTATTCGCCTGGAACGTTGGTGTGGCTTCGCGTTCCCTCCTCCGCTCCTGGCCTTTCCACAAAGCTACTGCCTAAGTACGAAGGCCCCTACCGCGTCCTACGTCAAGCATCCCCAGTTAACTATATGATTGAGCCTGTTCAATCATCTACGGACCGCCGTCGTCGCGGCCGCGAGACTGTTCACGTCGATCGACTGAAGCCGCATTATGACCCACCAGTTGTACCTGTTCCTTAGGTCGCCAGGATGGCTCCGTTTACGCAGGGGAGTGATTTGTAACATGGTAGGGCGCAGACAAGAACGCCTGCGAAAGAAGAAGACGAAGACGGTTGTCGTTGGCGCTCGCGCTTGCTCGGCTTGGACAGCTGATCGCTTCAGCTGTGGCAATCTTTTAATAAACGCGTTACAGTCTCAACGTTAAACGCATACCATCAAGGTCTTTAAAATTGCGTATCTATGTATTTTCTATTAAAGGAACACACCACCTAATACTTCCCTAATGATGTTACGCCTCAGATATGCGTAATATTTACTTTTTGATCGACAACGTTCACCAGTATGAACAGCCGTACCAGTTCAAGATGGGTGGGCGGTAAGCAAGTGGTTCAACTTTGGCCGGTTGGCTGAATCGGGTGACGTGCCGACAAACAGAAAGACAGAAAGACAGACCAAAATTTCTGCGTTTAAGTTCCCCAAGAAAGACTATCGTCTTTAAAGGGCCCCTCACCAGGTTTGACAATTTTGAGCTGACGAGCGCAATGCATGCACTAGGCGTTCACGATTACGTCTGCCAAAATTTGCAACGCTACGCGCCGCGTAAATGGGTCAAATTTCAAGCTGAACGCTGCTTTCCCTTCTTCTCGCGTCCGCGCGCCCAGAGAATGAGGGGATGACGTACATGAGAAAATGGCCCTACGTAGGTGGTAATGCTGTGACGTCGCTCCTCTACGTAGACGAATGTGCTCTGACGTCGCTAACAGTAGCACGTGACACTGCGATAATGATTTGACACGACGCGTAGTTTTTGTAATTTGTTGCTTGAATGGATGAATAAAACTTGAGAGCAATAATAAAACACACAAACGAAATGTGTGCGTTTTCTTTTTTAATTTTTACTGCAATCGCAGTGAGATTCGAGACTAATCTACCTCCGTTTCGCACGCGTTCGTGTTCTCGCGCTTTGCGCATCGTGCAGACGCCACCCTTTACAACGAAACTAATTTTCTACCGCGTTCCAGCGCTCATTAGGCTCATTTATCCTCCCGCGTCTAACTAGATGTTCCTGCGGCACACCGCTAGTCTCGCGTCCGTACAAATGTTGCAGCTTTCGTGCTCACTAATAGCATAGTCCCGAGGGACTATGCTAATAGGTTGAAAGCCAAGTGATCGGCGAGGGCGCATTCGGCATAACTTGCAGAGATGAAGCGCAAAGAACGCCGCCACAACACCGCTCGCGTCTCGGGGGCTCGGGCTGGTTCGGGCGCGTTATGCGCTCGTGACATTTTGTGCGCATGACGTGTTCATGCGTATGCGTTATGTGATCCTTCCGCTCGCGTGCCGAAGAGGGCAGGGAAGGGATTTGGCTTGCGAAGGCTACGCGGGGCGAGCGGCAAGGGTTTGCAGCTCGCCTCCTCGCATCATGGTTTCGCGCCGCTACAAATTATTGTTTTTCTCAGCTTCTAACCGACCGATTAGAAAAATTCTTGTGGCATAATGCTCTTTATTGGGCTCGCAACAACTTGCAATGTCTAACTAAAATTCGTTAGGTCACCTGGTGAGGGGCCCTTTAAAAATCACAGCATATCCACGGAGTGAATGATGATGAGTGGGCGAAGCTGCGGAGGTTCATCGGTAAACCGTGAATCTTCCGTGAATTCTGCCCAGTACATCATCACCGACGTGATATCGGGCGCGTTTATACTAAAGGTTCGATGAGTTATGACGACTTGCAGCTCACTTTAATTTTACATGTACGCTGTGAATTTTCATTGTTTAGAAAACCATTGCTTTAGAAAAATCTGGCGTCTTTCGTTAAGCAGCTGGCGTCTCTTCGTTTTGCTTTAGAAACATCTGGCGTTCTTTCGTTCTGCTTTTACAAAACATCTGGCGTCTTTCGTTGGTTTATTTCATCAATCAACGGCGTTTTGAACAAAATTTTTATTGTTTAATCACGCACACGAGAAATCTCACCAGGCACTACCTTGGAGGTAAACAATGACTGCTAATGGGAATGAGAGACAGAAGAAGTCGGCTTTTAGCTAACACTTACACTTCTACTTCTACTAACGTTTCCTACTGGAACATGCCAATGGCTGCTAATGGGGAATGAGAGACAGAAGAATTCGGCTTTTAGTTAACGCGCACGCTGCGAATTTTTTGTTGTTCAACAACGCACAGGAAAAATCTCCCACCGGCACCACCTTGGAGGTCAAAGCGTAAGACTTGTTACGGACTACGACTTCTACTACTAGTACTACTACGACAACGACGACTACGAGGGACGAACGGGTGCCGCCTTAAGGAGCTTCGCCCGTAAAAGTAAGCAGCTCGAAGCGTCCCGCGTCAGACGAACTGGCGTAGCAGACGAACCGTAAGTGCGGCGCCCGCCGCACCCGCTCTAGCGCGTCGCCAACGTCTCAATTTTGCGTGGTCACGTGGCCAGCTGGGTTTAACCGTCCTCCGGAAGTAGTGCTGCCTAGCTCGGTGCTCTTTAAAACCGAAACTGCGACTGGGCGCTTTAAAAACGTCTCTAAATAAATAACCGGCGCGCTCGCGCAAACGAGGCTTGCAGCCGTGATAAGTGGATCATAAGCTATCTATTGCAACAAAAAAAAAACAAGCTGCAAAATTTTTGTGTCAGTGCTCCTTTAAGTGCTTCGAAAACCATGACAGCTCTATTCAGAAAATTTGGCCAGTATTGTTCTTAAATAATTTTTTCGTTAATGACTGCGTTTACAAACCGCGTGTCCGAATGTCTTGCATGATGGAAGGAGTTCTCATATTACGCTGAAGATTATTTCGCTGATCTTCAAATCAGTTTTGAGTGCCACTAAGCATGACATTAAGTAGAAATTCCCCTTATTCAAAGGCCGGCATGATTCATGATTTCTTGGAACAGTATTTCCAGCACCTTGCTTAGATCTACGAAAAACTAGTTACCAGCAAGAATAATAATGGCCTTTTAGGTGCTGAGTTCGGGAACAGGCACACGTGTTTAGACTTAGTATATTTACAAGCCATACAAATGATGCTCAGGCGACTGCAAGAGCAGTCTTCCTCTAGTGCATGCCATCTTCAGTATCACTTCACCGCAACAATATGTTTATGAGGCAAGCCGTATCAGGGGATTCTGTGTTATTTTTGACCATCTGGGTTTAACATTTAGTGTGCTTCAGTATTAGTATAACGGGTGGCCGTGCGTTTAGACACAGCGAAATGCGGCCGCTCAGGCCTGGAATAGAACCCACGTCCTCAAGTTCAGCACTGCGACGCCTTATCCGCTAAGCAACCACCTCGGTTGAGAGCTAGTCACTGTGGAATCACGGGTGAATGTTATCGCGGAAATTGTAGCTTTCATAAAAATCAAGGTTTCCCATCCACGACATGGCCACAGCTAGAATAACTTTTTTTTTTGTTCATCAGCTCACCCGAGCGTTGTTTTCCGTGTCATCAAGTATAGACATGCGGAATTAGCGGATATGATGGGAAGAACAGGACTGATGTCTCAAGTTTTCTTGAAAGGATTTCTAAGCTGAGATTCTGTGGGTTGCGAAATTGCGTGCACAGATTACGAAAGTGCATCGCACGTTTTGGTAGAGTTTGACGCTGGAACCTAACTACAATTTAGCTCATTTCGGTCGCCTAGTATCGGGGAAACATTGAGACGTGCCCGAACACTTTAGAGGATGAAAAAACGCACAAAACAAACAGAACTTGGAACGTCTTCCGACATTCCAAAAGGTCCATTCGTCTACATCATTCTTTTTTTTTTATTTTGCAGAGCTGCATACACTGTCGTTTGCCGACTTTCCTTTTCGCAAGATCCTTTCTCCCGATTGGGTTCATTCCAGGTGCTGGCCTCGTCCCGAGGCAGCAGTACACTTCTTTGAGTTGTACGTCTTAGAGATTGGCACCGTATCATGCTTGCATTCGTGAATGCTTAATGCTTCGTTTCCATCCGACGATCGGAATTCAAGTGCTATCTACAAAGCCTCGCAGCACAAATTGGACTTGTTCTCATCTCGATGCTCGAGACCCCTGTCCTAATCCTTTTACTAGACTCCATCGCGCGAATCTCGTCGCAATGCATAAAGGCGCGTTCATGTCCAGCTCTTTTATGTTTATTTTTTTAACATGAGCCGAGAAAGTTTCTGAGTAATTCCTCAGGGTACCATAGACCATAGAAAACAAACGAAAGACAAAAATTCTTAAATGCACTGACGTTCCTTTGAGAGGCCTTGTTCCGAGCCTTGCCGTAAACTTCGCCGCAGACTCGAGGATGTTTCAATGAGTGACAATTTTTTTTATTGCCTTGGATGAAGATGTTTGTAAGCGCGGTGCACAGACTTTAAATGCTGGATGCGGCTACGTAAGAAACCGTTAGAGAGAAGTGTGAGTGCTTAAACTAATATATGTAGGTTTCCCTACGTCAGATGAGTAGTTCGTGACGACGTGATGAAAGGTATATAGGGTGTCTATATCCGCGCTTTCACTACGGCTCTTTGCGAATAACAGAATTTATTCTGGAAGCAACACTTCTTCGTCTTTCCATGCGCTGGAAGATGATTGCACAGGCAGAGGAACATTATAGCCACCATGACGAGACGCTAGAAAGAAAACAAACCAGTGAAAAAACATTGGCGCCCATCAAGCCATACTACTTCCTTTCGTTCGCGCTTATTTTAAAAACACTCAAAAATTTAACAGTTGAGGTACCAACCATAAGCCTCCGACCTCAAAAGTTGTGTTTCACTGCAGCACTAGACCAGCGTCCTGGTCTTGTCACATTCAATGTACATGGGTATGCATTTAAGGAAAGTGACATGGTCCGTTACGCTATCGCCTATGACGACTCGAAGTCGAAATCCATCTTTTTCTTCTGCGTCAACAGTCTTGACGCCGAATTTTGGCGATCTGTGACGTCATGATAATGTCATGTGTGTCGTCATAACATGAGGATTTCTTCGTGTTGACGTACACGCCGCCGACGCTAACTTTTCGCGTTTTTTGAGGCATCTAAGGCTTTCACCTCACAAGTATGTTAGGGACATTCACTCGAGCAGATGTCCTTTTTTCACTGCACGCTTGCGTATTTACGGTTCTCTGGAGGCTACTCATCCAGATCTCGTTGTCTGCAATGTACTCTTATCTTCTTTCTGTGTCTGCAAGGTCATCAGGATGCGGTTGTCAGGGGCGCCATGAATAAATGATGTGCAAGAGATAACACCGACGCCGCGGCCATGCGTGTATCCTGCAAGCAAGGCTATCAAGATGCCTTCGCAGCTCGTCGCTGGCGCTTGGCCCATCAGCTGGGGGGGTTCCTTCTCGTAGAGTGGCATATTTGCAAGCGCAATACCCCTTGCAGGGGGGGTTCAGGTGAGGACGGCATGCTCTGTTTTTCTGTTCTATTACAGTTGGCGAGGAACCAATTCATTCTTAACTGCAAGATACACGGGTATCTAAGAATACCACTACCCACTGTGTAGCATACCTGTGTTTTTTGGATGGAGCCCTGCCGCTTAAGACTTCACTTACTACGGAAGGTCTAAAATTCAGGGCACGTTCCACATCCACCGCAATTACACTGAGTGGTGGCGCTTGCTACCACCCCAGGGTTTAGTTACAGCCCACATAAGTATACCACATAAGCCACATACCACATAAGTATACAACATAAGTATAACCACATAAGTATACCACATAAGCAAGAAAGTGGTCGGAAATGCGACGCCGCGGGAGCGCTAGGGCTACAGCACCTTACACGTAATGCGAAGACGTGGACTCCTTTTACACCTGTGGCCGGTTGTTGATTCCGGCAGGTTTCATTTTAACACGAAAGTGTTCTATGTCCGGCTGCACCAAGACTTCACTGATATCATTTCGGTCATGGAAGTGACTTCGGCGTTATGTAACACGAACAGATAACAAAGAAAAAAAGAACATCAAGTTTCATTGATTTGGATGACCTGGGAATCGAACCCATGACCTCTACGTCCGCGACGAAAGGCGCCCTGTGCGGCACCCACTGCGGCACCTACGCACATTCACGATGCTTGACAAACACACCTTATGTATCTCACATATTCCTCTCCCAGTGATCTTCGCTTGTGTGTCGGTGTCACCGTCTAGAAGCGGTGAAGTGAAGTAGGGCATCATGACACTAACGAGTGCCGAGAGGGACGCTTCGGTAATTTCAGCGCAACAGGGGCTTTCAATACATGATTGTAGGAAACTCTACGGTTGGTGCAATGCGCTCTACGCGGTGAATCGGTTTCATGATGAATCTTTACGTGCTTAGCCATTCGCGTCGTGTTAGCGTGACGACTCGTCGACAGAGTAGTGCAGCTTCCACATGCACCAACGGCGTATCTCCGCCGCCCATTGCTTCGGTGCGATAGCACCGGCTAATAAAACTTCACAGGGCCCCTTATGCACTCAGCTAAGACAACTGGAAGGCCAAACCCATCTTCTTTGTGCAACATAATTACAACGTCCTCTTTGCGTGGAGGAAGCCTAATCGTCTCTGCAGGCATTTCCCTAAAGCTGTTCTGTCTCTCTCTGTCTCTAGGAAAACCTAATTACAACATACCAAACCCACTTACAACGCAGCTAAACCTACTTACAACACTTCCTCATCAAAACTTAGCTGCACCAAACATTCCACGACTTAGTGCGAACTTTTTATTTCCATTTAGCTATTCTACTAGGTAGAAATTATTTCACCATATGCTGTCTATAATACTTGTCGTCAGTTGGCTTCAATAATGCAATTTATGAAACTTGAGCCTCGCTATTCCCCTACCACACACAGACGTACACACACGCAAGTACGGATAGATAGATAGATAGATAGATAGATAGATAGATAGATAGATAGATAGATAGATAGATAGATAGATAGATAGATAGATAGATAGATAGATAGATAGATAGATAGATAGATAGATAGATAGATAGATAGATAGATACTGACTGACTGAGTGACTGACTGACTGACTGACAGACGAGAGACAGACAGACAGACAGACGAGAGACAGACAGACAGACAGACAGACAGACAGACAGACAGATAGATAGATAGATAGATAGATAGATAGATAGATAGATAGATAGATAGATAGATAGATAGATAGATAGATAGATAGATAGATAGCTGGATAGATAGATAGATAGATAGATAGATAGATAGATAGATAGATAGATAGATAGATAGATAGATAGATAGATAGATAGATAGATAGATAGATAGATAGATAGATAGATAGATAGATAGATAGATAGATAGATAGATAGATAGATAGATAGATAGATAGATAGATAGATAGATAGATAGATAGATAGATAGATAGATAGATACTTGAAAAAACCAGCGCGAAGACGATGGAGATAATCGACAGCGCGAATTGAAGCAGGCATTTTTTGCTGAAGACCGCTGTGATTCCCTTGAGCCCCCCAGCTTTCCTGCGGGCACCCGTTACGTCCTCATCGATCGCATGACGCCGTTCCATTTATGTCTCGCCGGCTCTAAGGACTGAAGCCCTCTCCTCGCCAGGAATAATTGATCACCGCCTTGTCACCTGAAAGCGTGGTACTTTGTGGAAGGATCCTGCCGGGACACCACCGTGCTGTCTCTCACGGCTATCGAAGCGCGCGTGCGCGACCCACAGGTCATACGTTTGTTCCGCATGGTCTTGGTCCCGGGCTTGTGCTTAGAACAGGGTAACACGAACAATTTTGATGCTGTCAAAGTGCATTACGGACATTTTGCAATCTGAAGTTGGCCGTGCGACCGTTTGCTTCGATTTGTGTTTTTTATAGTCCAACTGTAAACATTGCTGAGAGTTAAAAAAATTGTGTTATCAATCAGTGCGCAGAAACTACTATGAATAAGCAATGCTAGCATACGCTGCCTCGAAGGATCTCTGCGCTTGCATTAGTTTTTCTTCAGGCTTTGTAAGCAAAAAAGCCAGCGATGATACCCGCCGCAGGATGAATCATCCCCCATAAGATACTTCAGGTGTTCCTAATATCCTTTAAACTAACCGCACCAAACTCCATGTTTGAAGCACGCATCTCTGAAATGTGGTGATGTAAAAACCTAAAGCTCCAGCAGGAGATACTCCGATAACTCACAGCTCGGGAAGAATACCGGCGCCGCAGATTTCAGGTTTAACCATCTGTACGGAATGTTTGGACGGTATTAAGGCGAAAGCCTTTCATGTCTCATACTCACGGTGTCCGTCCGCCTGTCCATGCCCTGGTACGGTGCCAGCTGTGGCTTCTCCCCCTCACACTCTCTCAGCAATCACGTGATGGCACAGCGGCGCATAGCAACAGCTGCGCGTTGCTCCTTCCAACGCGCGTTGCGCAGCTGTTGCACAAGGCGACGGCGGCGTCCAGCGGCGGCATCCGTCGACGGATTCGAATGGCCACAGGCTTTCGCCAAACACACTTTGGAATTTACAAAGTGTCCCTGAGTTTTTTTTTTTTTTAACGGGAGACTAGCACATCGTTTTCTACATGGAATCGACAGTTGGATGACTGGGTGAAAACGAATGATAGCAAATGTACGCCTAGGCAAAAAGCATACGTCGGCAAACTCACTCAGATTCAATCAGACTCAGATCGTTCCGTGAGTCTGAGTCTGAGTGAGTCCGGCTGAGCAATACGTTGGTGAGTTTGAGTCCGAGCGAGGCCGGTTGAAGGACATTTTAGTGAGTACGAGTCCGAGTTAGTCCGGTTGAGGAAAATACTGGTGAGTCTAAGTCCGAGTGAACCCTAAGCGGAAAATATATTTATTGAGTGCGTCTGAGTGAGCTCCACCTTTCATTACCGACCAATGATCCTATCTACTCACCTATCGGCATTGCTGTCAGCCTTATATCGGCTTACGTTTATACTCAAATCTTTTGTCATACATCCCTCTACGCACTAGCCTTCATGCTCAACCTCAAAATTATTTGATAAGAGGTGTGAGCGGGACAGGGTCTAAGGGGTGCCATGATCTACCCTCGCAAACTCTTTCACGGGATGTTCTTGATAGAAATATCTCGTGTGAGTTGCACATTTCATAATAAGGTTCTTACTGGATTTTAACCACTTATAACTCGTATTTGAAGGTATCACATCAAAATGTGTATCGTAGTGAACTGATTACGTGAGATATTGGCGTTGAAAAGCATTTACATCATGATCGGAAAAGCTAATTTTACGCCGGCGGACTCATGAGTCGACTCACTCAGGCTCACTCAGACTCAGGTCAAGCGGCGAGTCTGAGTCGGAGTGAGTCCGGCTGAGCAATATGTTGGTGAGTTTGAGTTCTTGTTAGTCCGGTTTACAAAAAGTCAGTTTCGCCGCAACGGCGAAGCAATGAATTCGATAGCAAGAAATTGGAATGTAACGCGAAGAACCGAAAGCAGCTCGAAATTGCCAGCGTGTCGCTGGAGCCCAAAGGACGCACGAAAAGAAAGAACGCACACAGGACGAGCGCGAACTATCATGCGTCACAGCTCGACACTTGAAGCGCACTGCTCAAACATAAATCAGGACGCACGAAACGAACGAACAGGCGCACACAGGACGAGCGCGAACTAACTGTCACAGTTGTTACTTATTTCTTACTTATTTCTTGTTACTTATTTCGATTCCGCGTGTCGGAAAGTTTTTATCAATTATTTTTCTTTGTGGCTTTTATACATATACATGCATATACATATACGGTGCATGACGACGGTGACGGCGTCGGCAAAAACCAGCCGAGACTGTCCATATACTTGCTATCGCAATAAAAGTTTAGTGAGTCTGAGTCCAAGTGAGCTCTCAGAGCAAAATATATTTCTTGAGTGAGTCTTAGTGAGTTCCAATATTTTTGTCGAACTGTGGCAAAAAGTTCACTCGTCAAGTCATAAAAGTCATTCTGTATTTTGCATTGCATTATTTCCTTGTCTGTTTACGTAATTTATAAATCAGACATTTAGATGATACAAGGGTCACCTTGGGAAGGAGATGGAAGGCTTCAGCACTCAAAGTAGACTATGCTGTCATGCACTGGATAAACGACCGTTTGTCACACACAATACACGCGCGAAACAAAGAATAAAACTTTCCGCGAATACTAAGAAAAATGACGGTTTAACAGTCACCAAGAAGAACAACCACCAAACGAACATGAATTGCCCCAATGCAGCACTTATTTTCAAAACTACAGCCAAATTCCACATGTAGCAAACACCTAAATGCACATTCAGACACCCCCTTGTGTAATATTTAGGGAAGATCAAAACATTATTCGCAGGCCCCAGAGTGTTCAAAATATTTTAGTATGATATTTGTTTTTGATTTACAATGAAGGCAAATATCTCAAAATACAGTCTTATGAGATCATTACGACATTGTATTGCAAACGTCATATTTAGTAGCAATAATGTCGCCATATGATCGTAATAATCAGTCTTCTCTTTGTTATATTCTCATTCAGTTGAGAGTTAGTGAAATGCTTCTGTGGCATTTGGGACGCAAGGTGGGGGAGGGGAGGGAGGGAGGCCTATTCACCGCAACGATCCTATCTCTCGCCTACCCCCTCTGCTTGAGACCGCAATAAAACATGTTTCGCAAAAACGCAAGAACAAAATCCAAAAATGAAAAAAAACTGAAAATTAAGCGACCACGTGCTTCTGACAACGACCTGCCTTTGGCACATGGCTTTCCATGGGTGACAATAGGATGTTAACAGTTATTGGAGAGCAGTATCAGGGGTCTTCTACCGCCATTATTGTCAAAAACTGCGGTGGCGGTAAACGTACACTTCAAGATTTATGCGACAGTTTCAACAGGGTAAATATATTGGGCACACTTGGCGATCCCCTGCCATCTTTGTCCGCGCGACTATGGCGCAAGTGTGCGCGACGAATTATCTCCCAGCTATGAGAGTGCGTTGTCATCTAACTCGCTCTGGTAGAATTTCTTGTCTTCACACTGACAAAATCCTCCAGCTGGTTCACTTCCTGATCTACGTCGCTTTTCCACCTGTTACGGCCGCTCACTGCTCAAGAATCATGAAAGTTTACCGACAAGCCTATTAATTGCTCCATTGAACATATGTGCGTTAACTAATGCACCTGTTTCAGATTGTAATACGCTGCGTGCAAGCAGATGGAATACGTGGAACAGCTGTGTACTACTGGCGAACCTGTACACTTTCCTAACGCGGATATTACATCTCAGCTAAAAGGCACGCGTTTGCTCATTATGACTGAACAACGGCAAACCAAAGAGCTGCAGTAGTAAGTAAAGTAAGGAAAAAATACCAATGAGTGTAACTTAATAACAACGCAGCATACTGGTTTCATTGCACGCAGAAGCGCGGCCGGGCCGCCCCTGCTCACGCCAAACTCACATATTTGAACGAATGCGCAGAGGAGCTTACTTGCTTGTACGTACATGCGGTGCTTTTAGCGATTGCGCATTTAACACGGAGCGCATGCCCCCTCTTAGCGTTCCTCCCACGTAGCAGCGATACACGGGTCACGTAAGAACTTGAAATAGACAACCACAGGCCGACAGGCTGAACGTAAGAGCACGTATTTCGGAGAGCCTCTGACGCTTCAGTTTAGCTTGTAGGGGTTACCGGGTTGTTCATGGATGCGCGAAGTGTGCGATCGAGCCGGTGCGAAAGCCTGAGATCTTACAACTAAAGACATTCTCAACAAGACAGGCAATACGCATGAGCCAATCGACGAAGTGGAAATATGCCCTCCTGCACGTAGTAGGAGACAGTATGTTTAAAGACAATACCACTCTTTGCACTATGTTTCTCCACTGCGCGAATTGCTTTGCATCCAAAAACGCGGAATATGGCAGGCGGGCAGGGCAACGTATCAGGCATGGTATTCAGATCTACTTCAGTATAAACGGTGCGGAACTCAGCGGAGGCACAGCGAGATTTGTATACCAAATTTAGTACGATACCGAAGCATGAAATGTACAAGACAATACACTGTAAACCACTTTCCTCTCTTAAATTAATTTTATGCAAACAAGACACCTATTTGTGCGCTCAGAATTTGCATAAATGGGGATGCAACGTTGTTTTGCTTCGCCAAAAAGCTCTTTCATTTGCGTAAGGCTTAATGTTTAAGCTAATACACCCTTTAGGAACTAACGGGGTTATAGGTAATTAAAACACCTGTGGCTCATACGACAGGAGTGCCAGATGATAATTGGAGCTTGCTAATTCAAAAAAGCATTGAATATTTGGTGGGTTTAGAATAAATTCCGTCTGTTTTAGGGTCCTCTATAAGTATTTATCAATATTTATTCTTTATGACTGTATTTCATGAAGGGTTATTGTTTAATTATGCACAACAGGAATATCCGTACCGGCCCTTAACGACGGCTCGAGATACCATGGCTATCTATGGTATATGGCTATGGCTATGCTAGATATGTCATCGTGTAGCGCAAAAGCTCTGTGCACTTGGTGTTTTACTACAGCATATTTGAGTGAACGGTTCATTGTGTATTTGCGATATTCAATGCTGATGCAGTTGGATTTTTCCTCACTTCTTGCATATATTTTCCTGTTTTTCAGTGACACGGGTGCTTATATGACTGGCAACCTCCCTATGATAAGGGTGTTTTGATTCGTGAAAATACATTTTTCCTAGGGTCTAAGGGTGTTAGTAATAGACACGGTAAAACCCCCATAGGGGTGTGAAGTGGTTTAATATTTACGTTGAATTTAAACTGACTTCGTAATCATACTAACCGGGTAGGAGAGATTGAGGGTGCAGTGCCGCAACGACATTTATAATTTGCTATGCCGGCTGGAACCGTGGTTAAAGAGACGCCAGAATACGAGAAACAAAACAGAATTTTGCTATGATAGTAAGCAGGAAAATAGTATGACTGTGTGGTCCGTGAAGTGTCAAGTTGGAGAACTAGTGCACTTGCTCACTGCTACTTTGACACTCGAGCGAAACACAGCGCGCCGCATTCCAACTGAGACTCCTTTTTTTACAGATCGCGGAAATCGAGACGCCTCTCCATCTGTACCAGCCAACAGCTTAGATGTGGGCACGCCGCTGTCCCGGCGACATCGGATTCGGAGCTCTTGCTGTCAACTTACTGTCAAATGCGGTTTTAGGGCGGAGTGACCGGACACCACGGGCCGGGGCCTGCAACCCCGTTTCTGCCACCGTGACAGCCGCATGTCGACGGAGTAATTCGAGCGTCTCGAAATTCTGTAAGCTTTGCGAGTTTTACCAAATCAAAGTGCGCATATTGCTTGCGACGCCCGTGTAGAAATGCGAGACCATAAACATCGCAGGCGCTTATTTTTTTATATAGAGGTTCGTCTCGAGGCATCATGCAATCGTTAACAATTTTGTCCAGCCTCTAAGCTTTGACAGCTTACTCTGACTGCTATGAAAGCTTCAAGATTCAGAAATGGACCAAGTTTCTACGACGTCTCAGTGACCTGACACCGTCTTGCGTAAACCAGAAGGCTGTGATCCCGACACATCGCTCTGGACCTTTAACTTTCAGTTCGCGACCTTATAATATGCATTGTATATCATATTAGCCGCAGGAGCAAGTGTAACAAGAAGGCGTGAAAGTGCCCAGGTGAGTTCTTGTTCGAGTATCGAAGCGTTGTGATCAGCCTTGATACTGTTTGGACAGTGAAGTAGCATGTGTTATTTTTAAGGAGACCTTCTTTGACACTAGCAATACGTATATTGAATTGAACCAGTTCCACTTTTGAAATAGTTCCTATTTGAGATTCACTCAAACTGCAAAAAAAAACCCCTAATGTGAATGCTGTACGCCTCTCCGTTTAGCCGCATTTAGCGTGCGTCCACTCGACGGACGGCTCGGCGGAAATCTCTTCCGCGCACTATGGTTACGCCGCCCGTCCGGCTGCGAAGCGCATCCGCGCATTCAGCCGGCGGACGAAGCGAGCAGACGAACGCGGCGGAGAAAAAAGCGTGGCGGCACCGTCTGAAGCGAGAGCTGCCCGCTTCGAATCTTTAAGTTCTTCGTCGGGCATTGCGTAGCCTGTTAGTCCCAAACTACCGCTTGTATTTGATTTATGTTTGTGCCCGAAAGCTTCGATGGCAAAGCATTCATGACGATTCGGCATTGTTTCAGCTCGTTTTCTTGGAGCTGTAGGCTTACAGAGGGCCTCTATTGGCGGTACATGGCCTCGGAGATATGCGTTAGCTGGAGTTCTAGCATGGCTAACAGTCCGCGCAGTGTACGAATGTTTGCTTGTTTCTTCTCGCTCTGGATGGCGCGAAGGGTGTCGGAGTATTTATTTATGCTTTTTTTCTGTGTGGTACATTGCTTTTGGTTGAAGATGGAGTTTGAAGGAAAACGACGATGAGCTGAAATGGCTGTTGTTTTGTCAGAATTAGATGATGAATAGCACTTGTTTCCTGCAAAAATATATTGTTGGCAAAAGGACTATACGCTCAACAATATGCATCAGAAGAAGGACAAGGCTGATCCCTCCGTCATAGGAATCGGTTTAACACAAAAGTGAAACGTGTCTTCACAGACGTAGTTGAGCGTTTGTTATACATTGTTTGCCCCAAGGGTAACGGAATGAATGCTATAGCAACAAATTGTAATTTCACGCGAAGAACGGCAAGCAGCTCCAAACTTATGTGAACATGACTTGAAGAACAGGACTGATGTCTTGCAAGTTTTCTTGATAGTACTTCTAAGCTGAGATTCTGTTTGTTGCGAAATCTCGTCAAGTGATTACGAAAGGAAGCATCGCACGTTTTGGTACAGTTTGACGCTGCAAGTTCGCTACAAGTTAGCTTATTTCGGTGGCCTAAAATTGGAAAAACATTGAAACGTGCCCGAACTCTTTAGAGGATGAAAAAACGTATCAAACAAACAGAAGTTGGAACTCCTTCTCAGATTCCAAAAAATACATTCGTCTACCTGGTTCTTTTTTTTTTATTTTGCAAGGCTGCATTCACTGTCGTTTGCCGACTTTCCTTTTCGCACGATCCTTTCTCCCGATTGGATTTATTCCAGGTGCTGGCCTCGTCCCTCGGCAGCAGTGCACTTCTTCTTTGAGTTGTACGTCTTATAGATTGGCACCGTAGCACGTTTGCATTCGTGAATGCTTAATGCTTCGTTTCCACCCGACGATTGGAATTCAAGTGCTATCTACGAAGCCTTGCAACACGAACTGGACTTGATCTCACCTCGATGCTCGACACCCCTGCCCTAATCCTTTTACTAGACTGCATCGTGCGAATCTCGTCGCAATGCATAAATGCGCGTTCATTTCCAGCTCCTTTATGTCTATCTTTTTTTATCATGAGCCGAGAAAGTTTCTGAACAGTTCCTCAGGGTACCTTAGACCATGGAAAACAAGCGAAAGACGAAAATTCTTAAATGCACTGACGTTCCTTTGAGAGTCCTTGTTCCGAGCCTTTGCCGTAAACTTTGCCGCAAACTCTAAGAAGTTTTAATGAGTGACAATTTATTTTTGTTTGCCTTGGATGAAGATGTTTGTAGCGCGGTGCACAGACTTTAAATGCTGGATGGGGCTACGTAAGAAACCGTTAGAGAGGAGTGTGAGTGGTTTAACTAATATATGTAGGTTTGTCTACGTCAGATGATGAGTTGTTTGTGATGACGGGATGAATATGGCGTGTCTATATCCACGCTTTCGCTACGGCTCTTTGCGAATAACAGAAGTTATTCTGGAAGCAGCACTTCTTTCTGTTTCCATGCACTTGAAGATAATTGCAGAGGCAGAAAAACATCATAGCCTCCATGATGAGACGCTAGAAAGAAAACAGACCAGTAAAAAAAAACGACTAGAGCCACACTCATTCCGTTCATTCAGGCGTATTTTAAAAATACTCGTATTATTTAGGAGTTAAGACCAACCTTTAAGACCTCAAGAATGGTGTTTCACTGCAGCACTGGACCACCACTCTGTTCTGGTCACATTCAATGTACATGTGTCTGCTTTCGTGTAAAGTCACATGGTCCGTTACGACTCGAAGGCGAAAGCCATTTTTTTCTCCGTCAATAGTTCCCCCCCGCCCCCCACCGTCATCTTTCTGCACCTCACGTTGTTTTCCAGTGCGTCCGGGATCGGCCCACCTTTGGTCAAACGACGATGTAATGTCATGGGACGACAGGTGGTGTCACGTAATGATGACGTAACAAGTTTTGGTGATTTGTGACGTCACGATGACGTCATGTGTGGCGTCATCACATGATGATTTCTTGCATCACTTCGTGTTGACTTACATGCCACCGACGGTCACGTTTCGCGTTTTATGAGGCATCTGTGGCTTTCGCCTTAAATATATGTTAGGAGTATTCACACCAGCAGATTTCCCTTTTTTAATGCAGACTTTCGCATTTCCGGTTCTCTAGAAACTACTCGTCAAGATCTCGTTGTCTGCATATACTCTTCTATTCTTTCCGTGTCTGGAAGGTCATCAGGATGCGGTCATCAGGGGCGCCATTAATATTTGATGCGCAGGCCATAACACCGACGCCGCTGCCATGCGTGTGTCTTGCAAGCAAGGCTATCAAGATGCCATCGCAACTCGTCACTGGCGCTTGGCTCATCAGCGGGTGTGGTTCATTCTCGTAGAGTGGCATTCGTGCTAGCGCAATACCACTTGCAGGAAGGGTTCAGGTTAGGACGGCATGTTCAGCTTTCTGTTCTATTCCAGTTGTCGAGGAAGCAATGCATTCTTAACCACAGAGCGCAAGCGGTCATCCACGATGTTCCATCTAGTTTGCGAGTGATGCCGAAAGAACGTACTTAGAGTAAGTGAACAACAACTGCGTGTAAACCTACGGGGACGAAGCGAGGCAGGCAAAGTGGTCAAACGTAGCACTGACCATGGAAGCATAAGGTTATGCCAACCTTTTGAAGCACTCTGGGGGGTATTCCTGAGATAACAAGACCCCTTCCTGACTTCTTAAAAATGCGGGTCTTAGATGCAGCAGGAAATGTAGGTGCTTTGAGTACTGGAAGCGTAGTGATAGCGCTACCGTCTCGTGCGTAGGGGCGAAATTGCAGATATGTACAGACGGCGTCACTGTTAAAGGGAACAGTTGCGTGCAGGACGTGTCCACATTTCGCTCTCTTGCAAAAGCGTAGCGACTTGGATTTCCTTAAGACTATTGATGGTTGCCTGTTGAGGCTCCTTTTGAATGAATAGTGCCGTCCACGAACAATGTTCCCACTGTGGACCAGCTGTATGAGAGATAATCATTCATGCGCCCTTTTTAGCACTTGATCATACTGTACGCGTTCCCCACACATTTAGCTTGTGAAGGCTCAACAGCCCTTATTTAGCTCACATTTTTAATAAATGATGAACATGAAGTTAACAACACTTGCAATAGAAGCTAATGATTCACGCATGGCATTCTCACTAGAACACACAGCGTTTGTTAAAGAGGGGGCACGGAAATTCAAGAAAACATTCAGAGAGTGATGTGAAACACAATCACACACATTTGTGCGTTAGAAACACCTTAACAGTGAGTCAGGTTTTCCAGAAGGGCAAGGATGCACGTTTTTTATAGATATCTCCGAAAATTATTTATGAAGAATTCCAGTGTTATATAGAACGTTTATATGTACATATACACCCTATTAAGTGGACGGGGAGATGGCCGCCGCGGTAGCACACTTGGTAGAGCATCGGACGCGTTATTCCAAGGTCGCAGGTTCGGTCCCTGCTCGCCGCAAGTTATCTTTTCGTCCACTTTTCTTTCTTCACATTTACCTTATATTTACTACTAATAACATCCCCTATACATTCCTTGGCATTATCGTCTGTTAGTGTTCATTAATATTGTGTATAACAAAGAAAGACGAGCCCTTAAAATTAACACTTGTTTCCTTCATGCAAAAATTAACGAATTGTGCAGGCATACTCTTAGTTACCTCGCAGAAGCTATAAAAACTGTCATAATTGAACTGCCTCCTGATTCACACTGACAGCCTAGTTTCGAATACGTACGCGTCCCAAGAGTGTCGGCATCACCTTAGGTATGATGGGCGCCATCGCCGGTTTAAACCTAACAAAGTTCCATTGCGCTTCATTTAGCTTTATTTACCACCCTCAACTTTAAGTAAAATGAATTGGCAAATTCAGCTCCGTGCACAGAGCTCGACTGAATAGACTACCTCTGGCTGCGATGCACTTAAGTGATGGTAAGAACATCATCGACGAAAAAGTTACTGCCATCTGCGTACGCGGTACGCGAGTGCATGCAGCATTCGACGCGGCGCAGGCATATTTCGTATCCTTTTGGATGGATCCTTGCTTTTACAATGGAGGAACTCGAGGCAGCACTGGCTTCATGCAGGCGTTCTTCATCTCCGGGGCCAGATGGCATATCGTACCGAGCCTTGTGCAATTTTGGTGAGGCCGCGCGAGGAGGACTACTGCGACTCTACAACAACTCGTGGCAAGAGGGCAACGTTCCCGACGAATGGAAGACAAGCCGATTAGTACCACTTCTGAAGCAAGGCAAGTCCCCACTTGACCTTGCCTCGTATCGCCCTATTGCATTGGCCAGCTGCGTGGGGAAGATAAAGGAACGAATGATATATGGCCGCCTGGAGTGGTATCTCGAACACTACAAGATCTATCCAAACTCTATGACTGGTTTCCGACGTGACCGTTCATGCATAGACAATGTTCTTGATCTCGTTACGTACGTTCAACAGCAGAGATCACGTAAGCGACTATCTGCAGCGTTGTTTTTGGATGTGAAAGGCGCCTATGATAATGTTCTACACGAGGCTATTATCGATGCACTTGAGGTGGTTGGCCTTGGTGGTCGAGTTCTTCGATGGATTAGTAGCTACCTGTCTGCAAGGTCATTCTTTGTGTCCACCGAAGACGGCCCCACGACACTAGGCTATACCTGCCGAGGCGTTCCTCAAGGCGGAGTACTCAGTCCCATACTATTCAATCTCGCCCTCATTCAACTTGTCGAATCCCTGCCAAGTACGATCAAGATCTCTATATACGCAGACGACATATGTGTCTGGACCTCAGCCGTTACACGACTTCAAATACGTGCGAGACTTCAAAAGGCTGCAACATTGACAGCGCACTACCTTAGCAAAAAAGCCCTCAGAATATCCCCGAAGAAATGTGCATTGGTGGCGTTCACGCGCAAACCAATGACACCATATGTCATTTCTATTGACGGGCAGTCGATTTCTTATGCCAGAACCTACAAAATTCTCGGCATAATTATTGACAGAAACCTCAATTGGAACCCACACGTGGCCTATTTGAAGAAGCGCCTGACGGCCATTGCCCAGCTGCTCAAGTTCCTGGGAGGGAAAAACTGGGGCATGTCAGTAGATGCAATGTTGGAATTATACAGAGCACTCTTTCTTGGGTTTCTGAGACATAGTCTGCCTGTACTAACCAACACCTGGAAGACAAATCTTCGCGTTCTACAGGCTGCACAAGCTCAGGCACTCAGAGTTTGCCTAGGTCTGCGCAAATGTGCACCAACAGAGGCGACTATTGCCATCGCCAAGGATATACCAATACGAACGCACATTGCGTTAGAAGCCTTGAGAGCTCACATAAGGCATTTGGCTCGAGCTCCTAACCACCACCTGGCAACACTGCCCTCAGAAAGACCGCTAGCATCATACTGCGCAACAATCTGGAGCTACTCCGCCAACCTTCCGTCAGGCTTCAGCCCCGCATCCAAACCATCGATTCCACCTTGGTGTTTGGTTCGTCCTGCAGTGCATCTCAGTGTACCAGGAATCAAGAAAAAATCTGATTTGTCATCGCCTGTCCTGAAACAGCTATCTCTGCTTCTGCATGAGGAATACACCGACCACATACATGTTTACACCGACGGCTCAACGACCATCCGTGATTCATCCGGAGCAGTATAGTTGTCCCAGCGAAAGGTGTAACTGTTAGCTTTAAGACCGACCACCCAACAACATCAACGGCTGCTGAACTGACAGCTCTTCGCGCTGCACTTTGTGTTATCAATCGCGAACAACCGCAGCGATGGTCAATTTTTAGTGACTCCAAAACAGCCCTACAATCTCTCTTGTCAGCCCTGCGGCGTGGACCATATGAACAACTGGTATTCGAGATAAGACACCTCATTCATGCGTCACTCGAGAAGGGACACCAAGTGACATTTCAATGGTTGCCAAGTCACCGCGGCGTGCTTGGCAACGAACATGCCGATAATGCTGCTCGGTGAGCTCTGCAAGGCGACAAGGAAGATGCTATACCGCTTTCAAGGTCTGATGCTGCTGCCATGCTTCAAAGGATCGCAAAGAATATTTTGCACTCAACACTGAATACCTCAAGAAGCCAAAACTATCGGCAACACCACCTAAACGAGTTACGGCGACTTCAAATACCATCTGGACTCCGCCGAAGAGAGGCCACTCTGCTATGCCGCTTATGGCTAAGAGTGGCTTTCACGAAGTCATATTCGTTTCGAATAGGGATGGCCGACAACGCTCTTTGCGACGCCTGCGGCACCGAGGAGACCTTGCGACATATCTTCTGCGACTGCCCTCGCTACGCTGCGCAGAGACGATCCCTGGTATTCGCTCTCGCTCGTCTTCACAACAGACCGTTGACACTAGAAACGATTCTCCAATGTCATCTTGATAAGTCATCGAGAATTCAAGCAACCAAGGCATTGCTCAAATTCCTATGGACAACAGACTTACACGAGCGGCTGTAGACATTTTAATTATGCCGCATACCGCACAAGACTGCCGCTCTGCGTTGTGACGTTATGTGTGTGCGTGTGTGTTCCCCTCTCTTTCTCTCTTTCTTTACTCTTCTTTCGATCTCCCCCATCCCTTCCCCCTGTACAGGGTAGCATACCGGTTATGCCAAACTTGTTAACATCCCTGTCTTTCCTCTCTCCCGTTTTCCTTTCTTTTGGATGGTCCTTGACCGCCGACCCGATGGTCGCGGGATCGACCCTTGGCCGCCACGGCCGCATTTTGGTGAATGCAAAATGCTAGAGGCGCATGTACTTAGATATAGGTGCAAGTTAAAGACTTCAGGTGGTCGGAATTTCTGGAACGCTCCACTACGGTGTCTGTGATAATCATATCGTGGTTTAGAGACATAGAATCCCAGCAATAATTATTGTTTCCTTTCGGGCCAATGAAGAATTTTTATCTCCATTTTTCTTCACACTGTCCCCACCGCCCCCTTTATTGTGTATTTTCATTGGTCAGGAAAGCAAATGGGTAATGCTTTCGCTAAGTCAAATGCTGCATCCGGTCGCGTACCCCATTCGCAGTTGGTGGCCGCTTTTTCGCCGATATGTCGTTTTTAAACGGTACGCACCTTTTCTCTCTTAAATTGCGACTGTCAGCGACAGCCTGTTCAATCGATCTCTGTGGGCGGAGGAGCCTTTGCTAATTTATTGAAATTACATTTTTGGGCACTGAAAGGATGGCGCGGTGCGTTAGCTGGTACTCACGTGGTATTTTTTAACAATTCGCGCATTTCAAAGAATAATAATAATAATAATCGATGGGGTTTAACGTCCCAAAACCACGATATCATAATGAGAGATGCCGTAGTGGAGGGCTCCGGAAATTTCGACCACCTGGGGTTCTTTAACGTGCACCGAAATCGGTAATGTGGCCGCCGCGCCTGGGATTCGATCCCACGACCTGCGGGTCAGCAATCGAGCACCATAACCACTAGACCGCCGTGGCGGGTTTCGCGCATTTCAAAGAGATGCTGGCAATAAAACAACATTAAAAAGGGCAGTCATCTCAGCACACAGGAAATAGTCTGATGTTTCTCAACATGCACTACAACTTTCGCATTGAAGACTTTTCGCTAGAGGTACTATTTGAAAAGAACATTTTGCAAACTTTCTTAATTTTGTAACTTGGCCAGGTTGGGAAAATAATGACGTGCTCCATATAGTAAGAACGCTGCGTATGGTACGAGACGCGTAGCGACTACGTCTCTTTTTATTTTTTATTTCTTCGCTCAAGTTAGCCGAAAGAACCTGCGCATTGTAAACATTATTTCTGAATCAATAATTATTATGCCTAAGGGTAGACTTCTGAAAAAAACGCCAGGCCTGCGCGGAAAGCGCAGCACAGTCAGCGAAAGCTGGAGAGCGGCATTTCTAGAGCCCGTTATAAACTGTCCTGTGGCTACTAATACAGGTACATTAGCAACGTACCCACTACGCCACCAAGCGCAATTTTTGGGAAGTTGGGAAGCACCCAGCACGACATTATTCGTTGTTCTGCGGAGAAGCGAGGTACCATATGTAAGCGATTATGTGCAGTTTGTTGATGCGGCGGTTGATGACAATGAATAATTATGGTTGCGCCCTTTGTAATGGGCTGGAAGCTTTAAACGACCCACTAGTTACGTAATGAATATTGTGTGACGCCCGCTCGTTATTTAACTGTCCCACCACGCTTTATAACACACTTTAACCGGAGAAACGTAGAGCGAGAGAGAGAGAGAATTGACTTTATTGAGACCCTGAGGAAATGGATCATGGGAGCCTTATGGGCTTCCTTGGCAACCAACAGAAGTGCACTTGCGAGGAACCCACTACGCTATAAATCATTGTAATTTTTGAGAAGTAGGGCAGTAGGCACTGTGCCATTTTTCGTCATTCTACAGACAGCCGTGGTACCTGCTAAACGCATGTAAGGCATTATGCGCACTTTGTTGATGCTGTGCGTGATGACGATGAAGAATTATGGCAGAGCTCTTTGTAATGGGTTGGAAGCATTCAACAACCCACTCGTTGCGCAATTCGCATTGTGTGACGCCTGGTTACAAAATTCGCGTTGTGCAACGCTTGGTGCTTATTCTACTCTTTTACCACGCTATATTGCATATGCTAATGTGGTTCCTTCCCGACATGAAGCCTGTATAGGACCTCTTTGCATAGCAGTTTCGAGCACCGGCATGGCTCAGAGGTTGAACACTGGGCTCCCACGCAGAGGGCCCAGGTTCGAACCTCGTTCCATCCTGGAATTTTTTTCTTATTTAGTTTTTTTTTCTTATTTCGAGCGATACTGGTTACGGACACCGGCGGCGGCGGCGGCGGACAACTACGGCACCAAAAACGGCCGGTGAAATGATCTCATAACAGCTTTCGCTGTAAAAAAATCACAGCATATCCACGGGGTGAATGATGATGAGTGGGGCGAAGCTACGGAGGGAATCATCTGTAAACCGTGAAACTCTTCCGTGAAATGCGCCCAGTACATAATATAAAGAGTGTGAAACATCGTGTGTATATTAAACATCAAACTTTTATTGTACTGTTGGTTTACGTGGTCCCTTCATTATCACTTGTGATCGGTGAAATGCAAGGAAGAAGTCCGCTCCCGAGCGAAAGAGCGCCAAGAGCGACCGCATTCCCCGCTCGCCCTGTGCGAATTAAAGGCAAGGCTAGAGGGAAGACAGGACGCGCGTTCCACGACGCGAGGTCGGTAGCATGCCCAACGAAAGCCAACGGAACGCGATCGTGCAAGTGCTCCGGCTTCGCATCGCCTCATGGTTCCATTTAGCGTCCCAAAAGCAAACATATTGCTCAAGGTGTGCCTTGCGTTTTTCGTAGAAATAATTTCTTTATCATGTACATTAAGACGAAAAGTTGAAAGCTCACTAGAGTGTATCGCCCGCAAAGTATGTCTTTTAGTGTGATTTAACTCTCGTACGGCAGGGTCCTCGCGCCGTTGCCGGTCCACCTCGCCCGTTGACGATCGGGCGAGGTGGCTAAATACAACTACCACTACTACACTTTAAGAAAAACATCTGGCGTTCTTTCGTTCTGCTTTTACAAAACATCTGGCGTCTTTCGTTGGTTTATTTCATCAATCAACGGCGTTTCGAACAAAATTTTTATTGTTTAATCACGCACAGGAGAAATCTCACCAGGCACTACCTTGGAGGTAAACAATGGCTGCTAATGGCAATGAGAGACAGAAGAAGTCGGCTTTTAGCTAACACTTACACTTCTACTTCTACTAACGTTTCCTACTGGAACATGCCAATGGCTGCTAATGGGGAATGAGAGACAGAAGAATTCGGCTTTTAGTTAACGCGCACGCTGCGAATTTTTTATTGTTCAACAACGCACAGGAGAAATCTCCCACCGGCACCACCTTGGAGGTCAAAGCGTAAGACTTGTTACTCACTACTACGATCACGACGACTACGAGGGACGAACGGGTGCCGCCTTAAGGAGCTTCGCCCCTAAAAAAGATTGGTGAAGCTTGCACTAAGCCACGCAAGCCTTGAAACATCGAAACCGGACGATTCTCAGGACTAATCTGGTTGCTTCTAGGTTCGTTGCAGGCCTTAGCTAGGTGACGACGGTTGTTTCGAGGTTTCTTCCAGGTCGTTTCTACGTTTTAGCTAGGTAATGCTAGGTTGATTCTACATTGATTCTCACCGCAGAGAGGTTCCAGTTAAACTACACACAGTCACAGACACGACACGGATGTCCAAACTCCCGAGACCGAAACTCGCGCTGAAACCAAGCGTTCTCACCGCTCATACAGTCACAGACATGACATGGATGTCTAACCAGAGACCCACTCACGCTGAAACCAAACGTTGGCAACTCTCATAGATCTACGGGCACGTCGTCGTTGGCGGATGCCTTCCATCGCTTCGGGGTATTTGTTGGGCCTGAGTATTTGTTGTCACGTATCACACATAATCATGTATCAGTTCATCCAGTCTCTGGCAAAGAAATGTAACAATGTGAGGTGCTTCCTTGCGCACAGGCCATCTGTGGTCCTTGTATGTGACAACCCGCTTGACATGCCTTAAAGAGCCTCATTTTTAAGGCGAAAGCCTTATAAGTGGCTATATTGGCGATCCCATCCACGGCACTTGCATGAGACCTTCCACGCGGTTAAGATCTTTTGTGGTGTCGCAAAGGTCTCGTAGGTCTCGGCTAAAATCCACATGACATTGTCCGAGCGATGACGCCACACAATGAGGTCACAGATCGCCAAATTATTGACTTCATTTTGACGTCACATCATGACGTTATCATACATCTTTGCTTTTGACGTTTGTGTCAAAGCTGGGCGGATCACGAAGGTAGTGCAAAACCACGTTAGGTACAGAAAGCTTGGACGGGGAGGGGTGGGAGAATTAATACAATGGAACAAGAAGAAAAAGATGAAGGCTTTCGCTTCCGGGTCGTCATGGGCGAGTGCGTCAGGAACAACGTGAATTTTTGTTCCTATCTTAAAGCCTCCTGTTTCAGGACAAAATCTGTTGCTGGACATCTTTCTCTCTCTCGCTCTCACATCCTGTACTATCTTGTTTAAGAGCTTTGCACCATCTACAGGGTATCCTTTGTACCAGAATTTGGTTTTTTTTATTCTCGTGAACCTCACTTCATTTGTCCCTCCTTCAGTTTCTGGCTTCCTTCACGTATATTTGTGTAACCGCCATTGATTTTTTGCTTTAGCATAAAATCAAATCAGGAGGACCTTCAAATAAGTTTAAAGGAGGGCCGTGGAGCCAGGATTTCATATTGTGGACACGCTGACGCCTACCCACTGGTCCGCATGTATTTGTATGTTCGTTTGTGTGCGTGCATGTATATATACACATATGAAGCAAAAATTTCGGGGGGGGGGAGGGGAGGGTGTTGAACTCTGCTATCTCCCCTCTGGCTATACCTCTGGTTTACAGCTCAGTTTTTAGTATATATATAAACCAAAGCGAGTCAGCAATTTATATTTCACTTTGTACCTTATATTTAGCTGAGTTTGTTTGTTTGTGCTATGGAAATTCATGAGAGGGCCAGCCAAGATTACCATATTGCCACGCGCGCTTCTTTTTGTCATCCGAATAGCACAAACAAATGGCTAACTTGAAGTCCTAAGACTAAACAACCAAAAGAAAAACTTGCTTGTGCTTTGTTCCGAGCAAGAGCTAAGAAGCCGGAGGGCAACCTGCCGCAAAAGCAATCTTTATTTTTCTAAGATATCTCTCTTCCACACACTCTCTCTGTCAATTTATTTATGTCTCCGTCCTACTACCAGAGTGCGATGTCTTAGAAGAAGCAATACCACAACAGTAAGCTTATCTCTAATGAAAATAAGGCAGGAACACGGGAAGTGCTTCTCCGGGTGTCGAACGAACAGCAGTTCCGCACATCATGGGAAGCAACGCAAAAAAAAATGTAGCCGAAGAACTTGACGCGGCTCGCCAGAGCACTGTTTATTATTTTCATTGTCTACGGTCTGATTTGCTAATCTGCAGCAACAATCTTAATACTGCGATTTGTGTGCTTCCTTTTTTTTCTGGAAGACTTAAACATTGAGCTACTTTATTGAAAACCAAAAGGCGAATATTGTGACAGCTGCCATAAAGCTTCCGAGCGGCGGTTCTCAAAACTTCACGTACTGTGTAGTGAGGGGCTTAAAATAATACACACACACACACTAACACGGTTGCTAGGGCATTAAAAAACAAAAAAGAAATGCAGAACTAACTCATAGATTCTGTCTGGGCTGCGCTAATAAAGGATTTCCACATTTTCTATACGCTGCGTATATAGCAGGCGGGTGGGCGAAGCAATAGGAGATTTTCCCGATTTAGCCTGGCAACACTGAATTCTCCCCAGCGGTCCACCATCATTTGGCCGAGTTGGACGTACTCTCCGGCATTCGTGCTGTAGAGTGACGTTCTTGCGTCTCCTTTCCGGCTCTCATGGGGATTTAGTTATCAGAAAATGTCGCAGTGATTCAAGATTGTCATACGGCAAAGAAAAAAACTTGGCGTAGCGTGCACTTGTGGCCCAAGGCTAGAGACAGCGGAGCTGATCGGCACATAGTTAGTCGTGCCTTTCCAGGTTTTGCTAAGTTTTTGCTAAGTTTTGCCAGGTTATGCTAGCTCTTGCTAAGTATTGCGAGGTTATGCTAAGTGATGCTAAGCATTGCTGAGTTTTTCCAGGTGTTGCGACGATACGCTAAGTTGTACTAAGTTTTGCTAGTCATTGCTATTTTTTTGTTGCTAAGTGTTGCCAAGTGTTGCGAAGTGATGACCAGACCCGCCAACTCCCACTATATCACTCTAAGCTAGCCTTAGAGTTCTAGTAGGAGGCCGCCGCATCAGAGACGAGTGCAGCGTTGCCGGGTGGTAGCCAATGGTGCTCAACTTTGCACCAGGACCAGCTAGGTGCCGATCAGCTCCGCTATGTCTCTAGCCTTGTGCCACTTGGCCAAGCTACGCCCAGCTTTTTAGATGCGAAGCAGCTTTTGCTCGGGGCAGTGTCCCTAGTTCCAGTGGCGACCGCCCGCTTTCTACCAGCTAGCATAGCCATCTGTAACATATTGAGCGGCGCTCGCGCCAAGGAGAAGTCTTCTTCCTGTTGTTCTTCGACTGCCTTTATGATGATACGCGCAGAGTACTTAGGGGCCCGGGGTAACGCAGACAAAACCATGTGTGCTGGCACGCGCTAGCGCGTTCTAGCCTGTGTAAGGGGCTGGGCAAGATGCTGTGGCCTCTCCTCCTTACACTCTCTCTGCAATGATGTGACGGCGTCGGGGAACGAGATTCTGCAAACGCGCGATGAACGAACGCGTTGTATCGTAGTCAGAATGCGCTGGCACGCGCTTGCGCGTTCGGGCCTGTGTGAGGGGCTGGACAAGACGCTGTGGCCTCTCCCCATTACACTCTCTCAGCAATCGCGTGATGGCGTCAGGGAAAGAGATTCTGCAGACGCGCGATGAACCCGCGGGGCGTGCTCCAACAAGAGTTCTGGACGAGTAACAGGAACAGCAACTACAGTTAATTCGTGTGCTCCGCTTACACGGACGCGTTAACATCGGGCAAGGTGCCCGTGATGAACGGAACTTTAGGTCGACCCATGCGCTGCTTCGCATCCCCACATGGTTCCCTTTAGTAGGATATGGTGCAGTTTTTTTTAGCCAAATAGCTGGCCTTTCCACGCAAGGGCTTGATAGCGATATAGCGAAGCGAGTGCGAAGCTATGCATAGATGCAAGAGGGGTCGCTAGGCAACGCGAGGGGACGTCATCGCTCCGTGAGGTTTTTTGTCCACGACGGACGGATTAACGCTCGGCTTAAACAGCTCCGTCGTTAAAAGAAGCTGGTAACACTTCACAAAATCTGGGAAATCCTAACGAGGAACATAGCCGGACCCAATAGCAATAATAAATTTTGAGCTTGGTGGCACACCGGTCGCCGCCCCTTTATACAGGGGCCGTTCATGGCCCCCATCCATCCTGCTAGTGACAGTGAATCACGGCAGGGCCGTTTTCTTTTTGTTCATACCTAAGTTATGTGAATATAGATGTAGCGATGCTGTACACGTGCGGTGCGATAACTACACAGAAAACGATAGAAAGGGTAGAAAGCAGTTGTTATCCACGGGAGTTAGAAACAGTGTCCCTCGGAAATTGCCGCAGGAACTTTGCCTAGGTGGTTGGATCGTTTGGTTTCCGCAGCGTTTGATGCTGAATATCTTTCGGTCGTCTGAGCGCACTAAGCTGCCTTCAGTGTTAGAATGTTTGGCATATCGAGGCTCTGGCTTGATCCCCTACCATGAACGAGCACTATGTATCCCATGTGTTGCATCACTGTACTCCCTACCTTTCACGAATATCAGTCGATAAAGTGGTACACGCAATCTCATTCAGCCATTCGTCGCATTTTGACGCTGTATATCCAAGAAAAAGTCGAGTATTTGGGAAATATTTCTGCCGCAGAACAATATTCATCTGGCTTGCTCCTGTTTCTTGTATTCAGACCTCGGCTCTCGCCACTTTCCTATAAAGAATGCTATGACATGTCGATATCGCGCATGTCATTCGGGAACGGAAAGTACCGGGACCGCGGTGATACCGCAAGAAAAGCACGGGAAGTAGACGGCGATCATGGTGTCATGGCCGAAATACTCCCTAAATACTCCATTTTTTCTTACCGTATCTTACCGTCGTCAAGGAAGTATCGGTGCTGTAGGTCCTATTACTCGTTGTGGAAATGTGTACCTGGTTGGGATTAATGCCGCGTTCTGATTGGACGCGGTACTAGCTATAAATGCTATTGTTCCAACTATTACACCATAACAAAAGCGCGTGAAGAGGGTTTTGCATTTGCATTTTTGAAATCTCATGGCCGGTTTGGCTATGGTCTTTTCATTCGACAACAATAATCGTCATCTGTCTCGAGTCCCTTTCCTCGCATTATCACCGTGCGCCCGGTACTTCCAGCTCACGAACGGCATGCGCGTTTTCAGTGTGACGTAGCATACTTGATAGGAAAGTGGCGAGCGCCAAGTTTTGAAGAAAGGAAACGCAAGCAAGCGAGATGACGATAATTGTTATGTGGCAATTGTCATGACAACTGCGCGAAACACGTACTCGAATGGAGACAAGAACAGCACAAGCGCATACTAACAACTGCGTGTGAAGTTCTTGTGTTTTTCTTCCTTCATATTCTTCTGGTGTTCAAGAAAAGTTTCTGTTGTTAGTATGCGCTTGTGCTGTACTTGCTTCCCTTCGTCGACGTTTTTTGCGTTGGGCGAGTTGGTATACCATGATAATGGTATACCAACTTGCCCAACAAGCCATTCTTCTAAGTTATGTAACAAACATACACTCTTTTCACAAACTTTTTTATAGTGTAGGTAAGCCCTTCCTTTTTTTCTGGAATAAACCTCAGTTTGATTTCATTTCACTTGAGTTTTAATATTGTGACGACTTCTGAATATAATCTTCAGATATGAGTAACTTGAGATATGGTTTTCAAAAGTGATCACACAGGTACATCACAGGTAACACTCAAGCACAGACGACGCAGAACACTCAAACACAGATCACACAGAACACTCAAAGAGACAATCAGAGTCGTGGACGTGTGTACTGAAGTGCAGCACACGGCTCTGGCCATGTGGCGGGTATAAATTCTACATGAGAATTAATAGTCTAGCAGGTACGGGATTCTAGCGTACCCGTTAGCGAGTGTATTCTCGAAGTTGGGATCTGCTGCCGGTAGGATGACAGTGTGTGTCTTCGGTCGCACACGTGACCGAAGAACATTGTCTCGGGCCAGATCTGCTTGACAGCCTGGCTTGATTCCAGGCTCATTCAACTTACCGGCTAAAAGAGTGTCGAGCATGGTGTCTTGACGGACAGGGGTTGGTCTTCCATTTGCATTTTTGTCCTTATTAAGCATGAAATGCTTTCAGCTGCCCTTGTCGACGGCCTTCGAGCGGTCTTGAGCCAAATTCCTGTGCCGTTATCTGCGCCCTTCAAACGAGACATTTTGGCACTCACTCTAGAACATTCGGGCGTTCAGACGAAATCCTCTGGGCATCGTGGCGAGACTTCAAAATAGGAAGTTTCATTGTACAGGTAACCTGTACATAAACAAACAAAACACGTAAAATTAGAATATGCGTTTCACAGATGAACACTAGGACATTGATTTATCTTTGTATATTCAGAAGCACACAAATTAAAGAAATTGTAAACTGGAACAAATTGTTCACATATTGACGACCATCATGTATATACACATGCTAGAATGGGAGATTTTTTAGTACGGTACGACTAGAAACTCTAGCGGTCACTCTAGCAAATATGTTCATGAGCATGACTCTTCACTTATGACATTTGGTTTCAGTGACCTGTTTTACTGAATGAACATACTGTTAAGCTAGGCTTAAAGCATCGATGCTTCGCGACTTCACAGTAAATTGCGTTTTCGTCGGCGAACAGACAAATTTTTCGGCGAATGAAGAGATGCCTTTAACATATCCTGTGAAGCAAAACAAGCACGTTGGGCATTCCATAAATGACCAAAAAGAGAGATTTAGAGGCAGGGAAATGTCAGTGCGCTTGAAATCTCATGGCCGGTTCGGCTATGAATTTTTTAGAGGAATCATTCCTCATCCGTTAAGACAGGAATGTTTGATTGGTTCAAAGACGGGATACAGTAATTAAGTGTGGCAAAGTCGAACAGTCTTGGGCGTTACCTGCGTAGTGCTCGCGCTCAGTTTTTGACATAAAAAAGAGCAGATCAGCCAACCATTACAAAGTCAATTTTAGCACGTATAATAGAGAGCCTCATTGGAGCAACCTCGGCTAACTGAATCAAAGTTACCTAATACTTTCTCGTGATTTCCACGCTTGTTGTTCCGTTTATGGTTGGTTGTCTGGTATATTTAGGGACATCTGCATGTAGCCTACAGAACGTAGGTTAACAGCTTCGTGTGAATGAGCTGATGCAATTTAAGATACTAAAAGAAAAACAAGGACAATATATCGTAACCGCGCAATCCGGGAGTTCATGCATTTGTAGCACATCTGTCAGCAAAAAAAAGAAATAAGCGATACATGTACTCATGACCATAATAAGGGAACCGTGCTGAAGGCAGGCACTCTTTCCTATATTTACTGCTGCTAGTTATTGTGCGCTGCGCTGCAATGCACCAGTGCGTATAAGGAAGCAGCCTTGTCGGTAGTCACATTCGGTAACTCGTGCACTTTGTTCACACACTCGGGAGCTTCTGGTTACCATTATAGCTAGACGTACTATACCTTGTTCAGCCATTTCCCACATAAATGGAATATAGGAAGCTGAGCGAGCTGTTTTTTCTCTGAGTAAATATACGGAACCATGAGGACCCTGCACACGTACACGAATCCTGCAGCAGGAGTCGTCGCGCCATCAACGGTATTTGTAGTAGCAACCTAACCTACGCCCCCACCGGATCCGCACAACCCTTGCGCAAAAGACGGTGAGAGCGTCTTTCAGCCCTTGGATCTGGAACGCGGTGCTCTGAGTGAACCAGGCAAATGTGTTTCCAGCACGTTTACGCGTTTTTGTATTTGTGTGTGCTCTGTCTACCCCTGCGACCTCTCTCTTTCACACGTTGGGAAAGCCTGATCTCGCATTCGGTGCATGTTATCGATGGCATCAACTTAAATCATGAGGCACTGCAGTTTAGGCGCTCTAGCGCTATATTTCGCGCAGTTTTCGCATGTACAGGTGCTAAAAAGAACTTCCGATTGTCCTTAAAGAAACTGCTGAAATGATACCGCCTAGCAGCTTTCCACTTTTATTTTGCAAGCAATGCTAAACGTTGCGGGAAGAGCCCAAGCTTCTGATCATGCAATTAAAGCGAGGTACATTTCATTAGACCCATTAAGGCACACCGCTTCTCATTATTACCGAATCTTAAGACAGCTTTTGGAGATCACTCCAAGATTATTGCGACAAATATGGGCAGACGAGGTTGTCAGGCATATAACTCACGTTATCTCCTAGGTTGTGCCTGACATTTCGTCGTGGAAATCCGTCGCTCCCCGCTTCATTAGCAGCGCTCGTACTAAGAATCAAATGCCGCTGATTTGCATCGCACAGTGACTTATGATGCACATCACTAATACTGCAAATGTATATGGCGGCAGCGAATAAGTCGAAACACCTGAGACAGTCTTGCATACTTAATGTAGGCCGCGCAGGCTTACTAGCCTACTGAGCTTGTGGCGCCAGCGATGTCTATGTCTGTGACGGCTATGCGGAGACCAGGAAGATGAACGTACTAAAAAATCAGTAATGAGCTGCTCATACTCCAAGTTCCTTCTACGGAACAAGTTCCGTTAGTCGAGAGACGTCGATTGGTAAGGGCAAATGTAGGAGTATGCCGCCGTGGAAAAGTGGGCATCTTAGTCAACCGAGGCAGTGAAGGCAGTAATCTCCCTTCGTCTGTTTATTTTTATGTGCAAAGATTGATGTTTGCTGCGGAAGTCCGCAGTCGTGAGCTTGAAGCAACGAGCAAATGCTTGATAAAGCAAAGTTTTAGACACAACCTACTGAAACCAAAAGACAATTAAGCCATGGGAGACATAGGAGGCATAACTCACATGTTTTAACTGTCATATGTTGAAATGAATTAGGGTGGATGAAAAATAAATCTGCCGCATGTACGAACTAACCTGCAACCTTCGGATAACGCGTCCGATGCTCTACCAGCTGAACTAAAGCGGCGCTCGCTTGCCCATCCACTTCATTTGGTATTTATATTGTGTATCTTAGAAGAACTTCTTGATGGACGAGTTGGTGCATGACTTATTGTAGGATATATGCGCAAAGCTCGGACGAGCACAGGAAAAACGATGTAGACAGAAGGAGCACTCCTTCTGTATGCATCATTTTTCCTGTGTTCGTCCGAGCTTTGGGCACATATCCTACATTAAGTATGCTTGTGTTCTCCTGGGAGTGTTAGCCCGCGCCGCTTGCAGTCATGACGGCGGATGTTGAACACTCCTTTTATGTCTGCTGGCGTCACGTAGCACGTGATCTTATTAGGGCTGGAAGCTGACCAATAAACTCTGCTATACTACCTAAGTTATCAAGTCTACCGGAGTGAGACCTTCGCTATGAATGAGCTAAAGACGAGGGATTTGTCGGGATTGCAAGGGCGATGATTGACACCTTCCTTAGCTTTATTATCTGTTCGTCTCATAAGGTTGTGTCGAAAAAAATGAAACGAGCCTTCGATCAATCCTTCTCCTATTTTGCTCATACAGCAAAGTGCCCACAAATATTTCGTTCAGTAGTTCCTACAGTTAATAAGCAGGTACGTTTGCATGGTTCTGTGCGCACTACATTTCAGTCGGCTTATGTTGGTGTTCGCATGCAACTATGCTTGGTAACGTGCCTCAGTGACAGAACGGAGAGCAATTGCCAGTATTAATGCTTCATCCGTTCACCTTTTGTAGCGTGCTATACAGTTTAAATATAGTAAAGATTTTCGATATCTCAGTGTACAATGGCGTAACATTCGCAGTTCTGATCGCTTTATGAAACGGCGTTTCTTTTTCGGTAAGGAAATTCACGTTTTATGAAGATGCAGAATTCTGGTCCTCATCCTCGAATTGAAACACTCGTGTGCTATACCTTTACGGGTGCAGACTTAGAATTTAGGTAATATTCTCTATATATGCATTATAAGAACGGTGAATAACGAATCTGCGAATCAAAATTTCTTATCTTCGTAAGGCTACCTTGCATCGAGAAAGACGGCCAACGGTTAGTTTATTTAGTTAGGAAAGCTTCCAAGCTCAGAAAAGACACTCATGCCGGGGGATAAAGTAGATCATTACTGCAAGGCATAAATATGCAATTCCAAGCGAAAACGGCAAAAACTAGATAGACGGGAAGTACCGAACATGTCAGAGACTCGAACAGTACAAAAATAGGCCTATTTGCAGTACGCAATGAGTGAGGCAAGATATGGGTCCTTCTTCGTTTCTTAGTCCTTTACATAGAATCGAATCTAATCACACGGGGGGGGGGGGGGCAGAAATGGTAGCGAGCACAAGTACGGCAACCTGGGTGCCTCTGCAAAACCACGAGGGAGGTAGCGTCACAGCTGATCCTTTGGAACTTTGTCGGCAACATTCCGTCCGGAGGTATGGTGAATAATGCATTGCATGATGAGCGCCCTAATTTTCTAACTGACCTCGTCAACACTAGTGCAGCAGTCACGGGTTTTCGTTCAACTCTCACCCATTTTAACAGTAACCTCAATTACGGAGTGTCGAGTGCAGTGGTTCTCAAATGGGGGTCCACGGACACCAGGGTATCCGCGAAGTCATTTTGGAGGGTCCGCAGAACCCATCCTCGAAGAAATAAAAATGCGCTCGTTTTTTTTTTTGTTTTGTTTCGTTTTTTTGGAGGCACACTTTCTCCCTTGACAGCGGCCCCTTCTAATTTTTAGTATCCTTCGCCGCATATCAGAATTGCAATGCGGCGGAGCTAACTTCTATTTTCCCTGCAACATAAGATGGCTGTAAAACTTTCATTGGAGTTTTCTAGAACATATGCACGTGAGCATACTTTTTCTAGGCTTGCATATTTGAAAAGTAAACAACTAGAAACTGGTTGAATCTGGCTGAATACGGCACAACTGATTCACAAGCTGCTGAGATAGAATTGGCATGGCACTTTAGTTTGACCATTTGCCAGGGAGAAATAAAGGGCACTCATTTCACGCTGCCTATTTTGTAAATTTATGACCCCCCACCCTCTTTAACTTCTCTGCAAGGGGTCCCTCATCACATCCACAAGTCCACGGGGGTCCCCTAAAAACCATGGATAAGAACCACTGGTCTACACTAACAAGTTAGCATTAAGACATTAGTTTATTTTACCACATAGGTACACAGGTCATCGCCCTACACAAATGATGGGGACAGCAGGATATAAGCTGCACAACGGTAGGTTGGCTAGTCCTACTTCCTCCTGCTGTGTGCGGTGCTTACCTGCGCAAAAAGAACGAACAATGAATGCGAAAATTTGCTCGTTTGGAAACGCAGTGAAAAAGTTATTCAGCAAGACAAACATTCAGAAATATTCACAGAAACATTGTCATTAACTCATTCTTTAATGAATGAATCCATCACCTGGATGTAATGTCTGTCTTTCAACTCTTAACTTGATGTCGAACTTGCAGGAGATCAGATAGACGGGCTATTTCACATAGATTCCTTGTCACTATTTGGAAGTGAGAACAAACGAAACAGAGTAGAGCGGGACACATACAAGCCCAGTTTGTGTTTTCGGGCTCTGCTCCATCTCCTTGCTTTGTGCTTTCAAATAGTTACAGTCATATTGAACGGTCGGTATGGGTTCGCATGGCCTTGTATTCGATCGTTTATCACACGAGCACATATGTTCATTGATTTCTTGTTTTGTTCTTTCTTTACCTTGAAATTCTCTTGGCGGTAATAAGTGATTAGTTGAAAGACGGAACTTCTCCACACAATGGCTCCTCGTATGAGTGCAGCACAGAACACTCAATTCTTTAGACTGCGATAAGGAGCCTGCAGTGCCTTCTTTTTCTTTCTTGCTCTATCACGAAGATAATGGACTACAGCCGCTTTTCTAGCTAGTTACCTGCGGTTTCCACATTGTGAGAAACAAGTAGCTATTTGGCAATCAAGAATTCAAATCCTGATTTTCTTGGTTGTTGTTAACCCTGTTGTGTGCTGTTTGAGATGAGGCATTTCGGTCTACTGTTATTTGCCGATACTGTGACGGGTAAAACAACATCATCGCGTTTCCTTTTCTGCGCAATGTTTCTACGACGTGCACGCTGCAGCAAACTGGACGATCGACATCGGAACCTGTGCGCGAATCACCAGATACTGCCAGATTGCAGGTTGCTAGATTTCCTACGTCGATAAACGCTCCACGCGAGAATGAGTCTTTGTTCACAAAAGATGCCTTAACGTGCGATTATTGTTCGGCTACCAGGACTTCGCCTTGTTGTAATACTGGTTAGCGTTTGTCCTCACGGGTACTCTTTGTTATTTGTCTACCCCTGTAGAGCCTTCGATGAATGCGTTGGTTTTTGGCACATAACCTATGGTTACAGCTTTTAGCGTGAGTAGCCTGTTGGTTTGCCCTAGCCCGCACTTAAAAAGGTTCAAAAAGAAAATAAAAGGCCAGCACATAAATTATGGAGGTGCCGGTGACGGATGGCTGCACTAAGAAATTTTAAGCAATATTCTTTTCTTTCCTTTGTATGATTCACTCTTTAATTACAGACAAGGTAGTATGTGTAGAACATGGTTTAACTAAGTGAAGACGGGACAAGAAAGTAGTCACAAACAAGCATGAGCGCTCGTGTTCCTTAGTCACCTTCCTTTCACGTCCCGTGTTCGCGCAGTTCACACTTGTTCACTCTGTACCTGCAAGCCCAGCTTAGCACCCTACTTTAGTTTGTAGCCTGTGTACACTTGAAGTGAAATTTCACGTGCTATAACTGTAATGAACCGTCATTTCTCTGGATTATATCGTATGGCATAATGATCCCCATTAAAAAGCAAGAAAAAAAATGGCCGCAGTATCTGCGTGTTTCGCTGCAAATGTCGTCGAAAGACGAGTAGAGGAGCGCCGCGTTAGAGTTACTGCATATGCTACCTTTGGGTAGCAGTGTTGCGCATAGGTCTGGCTAGCAACCATGGCTATGTCGCGAAGACTCACTCCGTTTTTGCAGGCGACATGCCTACCTGGGTCACCGGTCGACATGTTTGGCGTGTCGAAGACCGGTGATTTACTTTAATGTGAATGACTAGTGTCAATCCAGTTCGCTGCAGCGGCGCCATCGAGAAATACAAAAATTGGCCCCAGCGTCAGCTTCTCCGCAACGCATGCTTGCAAGGGGCGTTTGGAAGACAGATGCGCAACTCTGCTACCTAAAGGTAGCATATGCAGTAACTCTAACGCAGCACTCGTCTATCGTCTTTCGGCGGCATTTGCAGCGTAGCACGTAGATACGCGGCCAATTTTTTCACTCGACATTGCAGGGCTGTTTGCACAGCGAGTAACATTGCCTACCTGTGTCTCACTGCTCTCGTTTTATATACGGTGTTTTTTCGCCGATATATATGTAATTGTATTTTTAATATAATTTTCCTGAATGTTTTCATGACCTATTTAACAAAATTTTATGTACTTATCATATGTATTCGACTGATTTCATTGATGTTGGTGAATGTATTTGACTGGAGGCTGCCATTCAATCTACTAGCTGTTTTCTATTTCTTATTTTCTTCTTGGCATTTCGCTTTCCGTTTATGTTGTTGGAGATGTATGTATTCACTTAAAATCCCCCTATGTAATGCCCAATGGGGCCTTTAGGATATTGAACTAAATGGATAAAATTAAATAAGTCGCGCGTAGGTGTGAACATCCGTCGCCCTGATTCGCTTTTCGGTAGCCAATCGCAAATGGTCGCGCGACCGGTGGAAGTCGCCGGTGTGAATGAGCGTTAACCTTAATACACACATCATGCACCTATTTTCACATTCTGTTCAATGGAATTTCGCTTTACTCACCTGTGACGAAACCATCGAACACATCCTATGACATTGCCCTCAGTACAGCTACCAGAGGCAATCTCTCTCAACAGTGTTTGCGCGCGTCGACGACCAGCCGCTTTCTGAGCAATCAGTTTTGGAATGCCGGATCGATCGTGCTTTATGCCAGAAAGTGACGAAGGCGCTGTTAAGTTTCTACGAGTGACCGGCCTCGTTGAATGATTTGACACTCCTGTGTGTGTTTGTGTGTGTTCCTGCTTACCTCCCTCCCTCTCTCAGTCTTAGCTTCCTTGCTGTTCTGTCTCTCCTTACCCCTTCCCCAGTGCAGGGTCGCAAACCGGATATTGATATTCTGTTTACCCTTCCTGCCTTTCCGCATTGCATCTCTCTCTCTATCTCTTAACCCCTTGGCCTACCCGTACTACGTAAAGCTCTCCCCCTTACTTCCTTAAAGCATTCTGCATAAATAACAGATGCAGCTCTACCCCCGGGTCCACCCCACCCTTTGGTACCATTCGGATTCACTGCACCGCATGGTCTATTTTCTTACTCACGAGCCATAAAAGGCCTTCGGCTTAATAAATGGTGAGACGGATGCACGATCGCCAGTGTCCTCGTAATGAGCGTTGAATGAATTGCTCCTTTTTATGGCTCTCGGGAGGTCTCGGCAAAGCGCAGTGGTGGGGGGACCTTCTTGATCCTCTACATCGATGACGCATTGAACTGCGCATGCGCGTCAGTCTGCAAGACACCGGTGACCGCTGACAATCTTTTAGTTTCCACATAGGCACGGAGGTGAGGTCCCTGGTATCGATCGCTCGCTTGTCGTTTCGGCTGTACCTGCTCGGCTCTTGTCATGGAAAGCCGCTGCTCGGCCGAAATAATTAATCTCGTCGTCGTTACCTGCCAGGTGGGCCGCAACGTCAACCGTGCCTTCCATGCGATGAAGCCGTGACGTATGTCGCGTGGTCATCGGAGAGTGTCCGATGCATGTGGATGCACTACTTTCTTTTTTCCTTGTAACAGGATACCTCCACTTGCCGACCCGCTACAGCAAAAACCAAATTCTGGGTGCTTGTATTGGCTTGCCTTCTCTTGGAATCCAGTCTGTTGGAAACTAGTCCTAATGACCACCGGTTATCTTGCCTACGGGCTACACACCCTGCCATGCCTATTTCTTCCTTGATTTCTCTTAAGATGTCCTTAACACTCGTTTGTTCCCTGACCCACTCTGCTCACTTCTTGTCCCTGAGGGTTACACCTATCGTTTTCCTTTACATCGCGCGCTCAGTAGTCCTCAATTTGAGTTGAGCCCTCTTCGTAAGCGCCCAGATTTCTCCTCCATAGTGAGATGCAGCTGTTATGTACCTTTCTCTTGAAGAATAGTGGTAGACTACCAGTCATGATTTCCGAATGCCTTCCAAATGTGTTCCACCTCATTCTTATTCTTCTAGTTGCTTCAGTCTCATGGTTCAGTCCTGCGGTCACTACCTCTCCTCAGTAAACGTATTCCTTTACCGCATCTAGTGTCTCGCTACCTATCGCAAAGCGTTGTTCTCCTCCGAGACTGTTGATCATTATTTAGCTTTCTGCATATTATTTTCAGACGTATCGTTCTGATTTACTTGTCCAATTCATTAATCCTTATTTGTAATTCGTCCTTTCAATTGCTCATCATGGTAACGTCATCAGTCGAATGGTAGGTTACAAAGATGCTCTTCACTAACTCTTATCCCTAAGTGTTCCTAATCTAGGGATCAAGATATCATAACCTAAATATGCTGTGTCCACTCTCATATAGAATGATAAAATAATGCTTGAAGCGCAGCAGTACCTTCCATGGGTTAACGGGCTAATCTGAAATAATATGCGGCTAGCTGTGACTTGCAGAAACCGCCGGTATACTGTCTGACCGTTACTTATCGGTACGTCCTTGTGAATATTTCAAATGACGACTGCTAACTGACTGCGGTATAGTGTTGAATTCGTAAAACGTTGAAACTATCCATATTGCGAGCAAAGTTGTGATATAATTATGAAACACGCCATAGTGCGAAACATGGGACTAATTTTCACAACCTCGGATTCCTTAAGTTACATGCAAGTCTTCGGGCTAATGAGCGTACTCAGTGAGCGTACCCCTGAAATGATGAGCGTACACCTGAAAGATACCCCTGTTTTTATGCTGTGTATGATTTCCACGAGGCTGTCTTCCTGCTGATATCGCCTTGACGTGGTTCACGTGGCACCTTTGATGACAATGATTTGGACTATGCTGAATATATAAGTGGCGTTTTTTTTTTCATTAAAATTCAGTTGTGAGTACAGCGCACGTCCTGTCTTTTCTCGTCCTTGTATTCGTCTAGCGCTGCCCCATACATTACACTATGAACCCTAACCAACTCGCCCACATTTCCGTTATTCTACCCCTGAAATGCTGCCACAATGGCGGGGATCAAAGCAGCGACCTCCGTCTGCGCATTCCAATAAGACATAAAGTCACCTTGAGCTTACGCGGCGGTTCATTCCAATTCACTTCGAAAGAAATCTGGAAAATTCCTCCAACCTGCCCTGCATTTCCCTTCCCTTTCTCTCGCTCCGCGAATTCAAAGTTCACTACATAGCGGTCACAAAAGTGACGATGCTCCTTTCTCAGCGCCGGCACCAGTTGAGCAATCCCATAGATCGAATAGTGGGTGGAGCGTTCTACTGATTGGGCACTCCAGCAGCTGAGCTTTGAAGTTCGAAGCCAACTGCGTATCACTGCGCCTGGGAATGCCCATACACATCAGGCTACCCCCATTCCACCCCCCCCCCCCCACATTCTCCCTAGGAGACTGTGCTGACCAGCTCGGAACCGCAGTAGTGTCGGCTCATGCTGTGGGCACGTGGAGTAAAGCGAGGGAGTGGCGTCCTGATCTCTGAGCTCCACTGTAGCACCACCCAATCAGGAGGATCACTCATCGTGTTTCAAATCAAAGTTTCGCTCTCTCGCTCTCTCTCTCATTCCTCTCCCCCTGATCCAATCGATTCAACACGTAAAAACACGATAAACCCTTGAGAATCACTTGAAAACTCGAAGAGTACAAAGACAAGAAGCGGTCGTAGGCTTGTGGATGCTGTGGTGATATAATTAATGTTTACTAGCGTTTGCCCATAAGTATACAGGATCTTGAAATAAGCGTTTGCGCTGTGCTTAGAACGAAATGTGCCGCAGCGCTCTATATATAGAACATAATTGTTTAGGATACAGCTTCTGAAGTTAAAGTTAGGAACGGTGTGCCACTGCTGTTATTCAAATATAAATGTCCGGCAAAAACACGAATGTCGGGAGTGCTTTCGTTGAACCGATGTGATCCTCAGTTACCGTCTTGAATGTAGTATTCCAGTTATATGCAGAATACGTGAAGGGGTGACACACTCTCTGTCACCCCTTGTCACCTCCCAGTAGGCAATTGACACACTATTTTTGTAGAAATTCTGCACAGCCTTGGTAGCCGCGGGGTGCAGTATGAATATATATATACCGAGTGTCCCACCTATCTTAAGCCAAGGGTTAAAAATTGCATTAGAGGCAGGCGAGTGGAATCAGTTGCAAATTGCTCACAGCCACCTTGCGCACTACAGACAATTTTTTTTTTGTAATGAATTAAATTTTTAATTAAGATTATTCAACTAAATTGCTCAATATTGACTTTAGGCAAGAAATGCAACTTGTGAAAGTTCGAGAGCGTCTTCAGGAACACCCATTGCATTGTTTGCGATAAAGAAAGTCTCACGTATACGAGCTTTTCGAAGCTGCAAAAGAAAGCCGGGGAAATCCAAAAAGAACCACGTGACTAGCGCATTCGCGCGCAGCGAACGTACTGCTCTCAGCCGTGCTTTGAGCGAACAAAATCAGCTGCGACCGCGACTCGCCGGCTCCGTTGCAGTGGTAGGCCAATGAGTTAACGGTGGTTTCTTCGCCCGCGCTCGCTACAACTTGCACCGTCACGCGCGCCAACTGGCTGACGCGGACGTCGACCCCTATAATGCACGTTACCACGTCGCCGTGGGCGACGTTTCATGCCATCCCGCATGCGCTAACACCACTGGCTACAAGAAATACCAGGTGCACAGGCATGCCCTGGCCGAGGTGGCCAAGATAAACGCAAGGGACATGGTTGGTAGAAGGTCTCAAATTGCCTGAGTGTCGGCAAGGCCTACATGATCACAGCACGCATCGACGTAAGCGACGGCCTCAGTAATGAAAACTTCGGCACCTTGCGGTGCATTGAGAGTTACGAACACGGCAACCTCGTGGGACTGCGGCTTGAATTTCCGACGTAAACGGTAGGCCATTTTCGTCTAAACCAGTACGAAGCACATCACTACCGCACATCCCTCACTACATTTGAAATGGGTGCCCGTGGGACTGCGAACACGCCAGACACGCCACGATACACGCCAGACAAAATATCTCGTGTAATAAGATGCAGTTTCCCTTCGCGCAAGCAAACGTAATAACTATACATAACCTACAAGGGGCGACATACGAACGGGTAGTCAACGAATACCATAAGTGCCGTCCACTTAAGTTAGCCTACGTCGCACTTTCCAGGGCTACCAATCTCGACGGCCTATACCTCACCAGCGAGGACCACGCCTCTCCTCATTTTCGATTACTTCAACATTGATTTATCAACACCCACCAACGCCTGGTTCTTATACTACATGAAATACTTCTTCGATGTGGCCAGAGCATCACAAGGCCTCGTTTTCCAGTCCAGGACCGTAGGCATCCTAGACCATTTCTTCGTAAGAGCCATCCACAATTTCCAACAGCTTTACTACACCTCATACTTCCCTACGCGTAGACCCGTCGTCGCCACGATTACGAACGGTTCCGATAACGAGTCCTGTCCAGCTGATGGCGCTCGCTGATCACAGTGATGATGACCTTGTTCGGGAACTATCAAGAACCCCTTCCACAGATGCACACGGGTTCGTGAAACGTGTGTTCTCCACATTCACTTCCCCCCGCATGCTTCGCATAACATCGACTCCCACGGTACGTGGTATCTGCCAAATTTTCCTATTTTATCTCTCTCTCTCTCTGTCCTCTTTCCTACACCTATTTGTTCCACCCCTGCGCAGGGTAGCAAACCGGTTCCTACTACCCAGGTTAATCTCCCAGCCTTTTCATTTTCATCTATTTATCTCTCTCTCAAACCTTGAACAGAAGGTAACTGCATCATTACATATGCATGACTAAAAAAATTCTAACCAGTGCCACGCCCTCAAAGCCTTCGCATAGCGAAGCTCTTGCCCCTTTCATACGGTCCCTTCAAGTCCCTGCTTTCGTTTTGCCCATGTACTTCTAAGTCTTTTCTTTGTCTTTAGTTCCAGTCGACGGCTGTGGTCGGCGTGGGTTAACCTAGACTCCTCTCCATGCTAAGTCTTTTCCTGTCAACTCCAGTCTACCTTCTGCCGTTTCAGGGGCAACAGTTTCCCTCTCAATCCACAATTTCAACCGGCCTTCTTACGTAAGCTTCTTCGCGTAAACCCCCTTTCAGACTACCCTTTGAATCGCTCGCCTTAAGCTTCATCACGTGTCCCCTTTCTCTCTACTACTCCCATCAGACCCCCTCCTCTCCACCCTGGTCACGTGACCTCCGTGACGCCCACTACAACTACTGCTGCAGCTGCTGCTACCACTACTACTAGTACTACTAATATTACCACTACTACTACTGCTGCCTCTAGTACTAACACTGCTGCTACTACTAGTACGACGATGACGACGGCACAGGGTAGACTAAGACAGCGTGTATGTAAAAGATACACCTATTTATTTATTTATTTATTTATTTATTTATTTATTTATTTATTTATTTATTTATTTATTTATTTATTTATTATTTATTTATACAGTACTCCTAGCCTCTAGATGAGCCTGTAAGCAGGAGTGGGTAGTAACAAGTAGAAAACGAAGTTTACATATTCAACAAATCAATATACAACAATCGTGTCACATGAGTCGACAAGAAAAAGCAGGAAGGAGAAAAACAAATTCGGCAGATCCCACGTACCGTGGGAGTCGATGTTTTGCGAAGCATGCGGCGGGTAGGTGACTGTGGCGTAACGTTTTTTACTGAGCGACATGTTACAAAATGACGCTAAAGATTTGTATAAATTTTATACGCACACATATATATGTTGAAGAGCCGCATATGTGTTATATAACCAGTTGTTCACGGTTGGGTAACGCTGCCAATGGCATGGTGGGTATTACCAACACCAGAAGCGGAAAGCTGATATGTAGTGCTTATACGTGTCGCGAGAACGCACGCACGTTTCACGAACACGTGTGCATGTGTGCATGAAGTTCTTGACAGTTCTTGAACAAGGGCATCATCCCCGTCGTCAGTGAGCACCAGCAGCTGGAAATGACTTGTTATAGGATCCGGTCGTGATCGTGGTGACGAGGGGTCCATGTCTAGTGAAGTATGTGGTATAGTAGAGCTGTTGGAATTCGTGGATGCCTCGGTCATTTCGTCGACAAATTGTCTGTCGATAGATCCGGCGACATGTCGGTACCTGAAGTCGCCCTTCGCGTTGGTGAGGTATAGGCCATCGAGGCTGGTAGGCCTGGTTAGTGCTACGTAGACAAATATCAGTGGATGGCGCTTGTCGTATTCGTAGGCTACCTTGGCGTGTGTGGCCTACGTAGCCTAGTCTTCAATCAATCTGGCATCATCCGCTGTCAATCAATCTGGCATCATCCTCGGTCAGCATGCATCGCCTATCCTCGTAAGAAATGAAGAGGACAGTCCGTCGTTCTGGCGCAATAAGTGAACTTTTACGGTGCGGTGATGTGAATATGATACGTAACTTTCTTTAATATATTCCTCCGGGGTCGACAAATGCTTCAATATAGCTTGCTAAATCATAGGAACACACATGTAATGTTTATTAGACTGCTATAAAAGTGGAGCCAACACTGAAACCGCAGACGTTAATCTTATATGACGCCTGTATCGTAGGAGTACACACCGCAGGAATATTATGTAGTGCTTATTGCTTTCTTGTAAAATTAGATAGCCAGCACCAAAACCACAGTTGACGTTGCACCGACATTACGCCTGCGTAGGCTGTTTTTCCAAACCAGTTTATAGACCTGGCGTGGCTCAGTGGTAGAATACCTGATTGCCACGCAGAATACTTGGGTTCGATTCCTGCTATGATCCTAATTTTCATTCTTTCCATTCGTTGAGCCAACGCTGCCTATGTTGGTTTTCCTTGACGCTCTAGCATTTAAGTTACCAATGTCTGTTCTCGCCGTTCCTGGGTAGATATAAACTGTCAATCACCTGTGGCGCATACCCGTGCACCGTGGCCCGTGGTAAACGGGTATGTGCCACACGTGTCTAGTGGAAAGGGTTTGACGACGTACGCGACAGGATTTTAATGTTATTCATGTCATGACCCGGCAATCATATTCGTCAAAACCTCTTACGCTCCCATGCAAATTTTGGTCTACACCAAGTTAAGGAGGCGATCATGAGAGCACCTAGACGTAGGCGGCTAGATAGATAGATAGATAGATAGATACGTAGATAGAAACGCTCGAAGTGCCAGAGGTTCGCTAAGAAATGCTTCGCATTTAAAAAGGCGCTTGTGAACAGCGAGATACAAAGCATATGCGCATCATTTCAAGCACTGGTATGCGCAAACACTGATTGAGAAAGATATGACAGTTGGACTGGCACGAAGTGATCAGGGATATAAAATTTGTACGCGTACACGTAGCAACTCTCGCTAGCAAACCGTGAATATTACCTACATATGCCAGCGCAGTCCAGAGTTGCCTATGCAATTAGGGCGAAGATGCTTCGTATTCATACTTGGTTGCGGCGCATGCGAAAGTCTCATTGGCAGCTTCGTGATCATGCTCCAAAATAAGTGCGCAATCAGCAGGAGAATGAGCGTTGCGGGCCGACAGCTTGCGACAGAGCCCACCGTAACTTCTCTTAGTGTCAACGTTAACCGGTCGGTCAGCTTGACTTATCCACGGCGTACTGAAAACTTTAAGCCCAACCATAAGCAGCTGCACTACGGGATCAAGAAACGCAGTTGTAGGTATGAGCACAAGCGAAATTGCATCACTTAACGGGCAGCCTTGACAGAACCCGTGCTAAAGGCTAATGAGTTGAGTTGGTAAATATCTTGCGTACGTGCAATATCCTTTGGTCAACAGTGATCACCGCTGTGCTTACAAACGCGGCGAGAAAAATAATAAGGTCTGGAATTTTATGTGCCAAATGCACAATGTTATTATAAGGCACGCCGTAGTGGAGAGCTCCGGAAATTTCCAATACCTCGGGTTCCATAACGTGCGCCTAAATCTAAGTACACGGGCGTCTAGCACTTTCGCCTCCATTGAAAATACGATTGCCACGGCCATGATCGAACCATCAGCCTTCGGTTCAACAGCCAACCGCCGTAACCCCTGTACCACCGCAACAGCTGCAGTGAAGAAAATGTGGGTCACTTGTCTTTCATGGGAAACACCCACGCTAACGCCCCCGTGACTACCCTTCCAAACACGGTAGACCGTCGCACTTATACTCACAGCAGCGCCTCTGGCGGCAACTGTTGTCACTATGTGAAACTACGGTGAGAGTTTCATGACCATAGTGAAAGCGTTGATGGGCTCTAGCATGGATGTGGGTAAGTTGTATAGAAGAGGTCAACTAATTAAAGTGTAATTAGGCATGATTGCAGGCGTCACTCAAATATTCCAACCAGTAGTGAAATGCAAACCGGAAGTAGGTTAAGTATGGAAAGGCAAGCCAGTCGGCATCAACAAAAAAGCAGCCAACCATAAGCGGTTAAGAAAACATGCGGGAAACGTGAGTAAATTCTATATACGGTATTCGTGTAGGAGAACTTAAATTGAATGAAATAATCATGTTTTGTTTGCCTTCTTAATCTGGCACAAACATTGACCGTTTTGCCATGTCCCATACAAAGAAAATTCGACACCAATGCGCTTCAATTCTCAGTCTTATCGGAGCCCTTGCATCGGTAGGCATCAGTGGGCGCCTTGATGTCGTACCAGCTGTAGAAACCGGTCCACATTTCACCGCCATTCGCTTTTCCTGCAAACATGTACCCGTGTTTACGTCGATCAAGAACGGTAGTAGCACAGAAGACGTGTTCTCTTACGCCAAGAGCATGCTAAGGAAAACAACCTTCTTCACTTTTCCCATGGCAGAAAGATATTTGTGGTACACTTCAAAAGCTCTTGTTGAAACATGCTTTGTACAAAGTGAGGCGCGTGCATTGAAGCGCTTGCACTTCAGCTTACGCTTTGATGCACCTACTCCCCACGGCATTACAATACCCTTCATGTTGTTCAGAAAAGCAGCATGAAAACCTTAACCAGGTCTAGCGAAGACGCCCAGGATAACGAAAACCAGAGGTTTTAAAGCCCTAGTTTCCTCTTGGTTTCTTGCATTACTCCGGGGAACGTCGGAGTGGATAACGAATGCCTAGTGTGCGACATAAAAATACCATAATAACAGCGAAGTGCGTAAAAATATCGCACTCGGCGGCCAGTGGCTACGAAATTCCATTTGGTTTAAGGGACAAAACAAGATTTCAGTTGGTCTCTGCAGCAGTTCGCAAACAGAGATGGGCACTGAGACTGAAACGTAAATATCTGAACAGGAATCGTCGTGAGTGCCCGTCGCCGCTGAAACATCCCTGAAAGAAAGAAAGAAAGAAAGAAAGAAAGAAAGAAAGAAAGAAAGAAAGAAAGAAAGAAAGAAAGAAAGAAAGAAAGAAAGAAAGAAGGAAAGAAAGAAAGAAAGAAAGAAAGAAAGAAAGAAAGAAAGAAAGAAAGAAAGAAAGAAAGAAAGAAAGAAAGAAAGAAAGAAAGAAAGAAAGGAAGAAAGAAAAAAGAGCGTCTGCAGCAACCACTGTTTCTTTCTGAAAAAGAAGCACTTGTTCTGAAGGTTGCATGGTCAGCGCTGTAGTCTCACGTGATGGAAGCCTCTCAAAACACCGCGTCAGCCTTTTTGATTGGTGTTTCAAAATTTTAAGCCTTCCGCTTGCAGGTGATTGAGCTTCCGTGTTTAGTTCGTGTTTTCATCTACGCTGACTTCGTTGCTTCGTCATTACATGGGAAGTCCTGGTGTGTGTAATGGACGTGCGTGGTACTGTCGAAATTTTCACTCAGAACTCTATGCAGTGGGTTCCTCTTCAATTTCTTATGAGTACTACGTGGGCTCTAGATAGAGCATTCCGCGGGGCGCGTTTGACTAGCAAAAAAGAAATAGGTGCAGCTTGAGGAGTACTGGTAGAGTAATTAATTTGTTGATGACCTTCTGATGCAGGCATCATTACCTGCTCTTAGTAAAATGTGGACTCCGCAAAAAAAATGGAAGCCCAAATTGTACTAAAAAATGGAATATAAAGGCTCGATTTGCTTGGTTAGACGCAACCTCAATCAAAACGAAGAGACGATGAAGCCAGGGAAGTTAGAGGAGACACCATTCGTTGTCCTTTAATTGTGTTATTATTAATAATATTATATTATTATTATTATTATTATATTATTATTATTATTATTATTATTATTATTATTTATTTTTATTGTTTTTTTTTTTGCGTGCGCCAGCACAAAGGCCTTACGGTTGTTCCTGGGCACGTTAAATAAATCATTGATTGATTGATTGATTGATTGATTGATTGATTGATTGATTGATTGATTGATTGATTGATTGATTGATTGATTGATTGATTGATTGATTACTGCTGTAGACAGATAGATAGATAGATAGATAGATAGATAGATAGATAGATAGATAGATAGATAGATAGATAGATAGATAGATAGATAGATAGATAGATAGATAGATAGATAGATTAGATAGATTAGATAGGTTAGATAGATAGATAGATAGATAGATAGATAGATAGATAGATAGATAGATAGATAGATAGATAGATAGATAGATAGATAGATAGATAGATAGATAGATAGATAGATAGATAGATAGTCCAAAGCAAACGGCAGGCCGTGGAAAGAAGTGCAAACACTCGGTGTTCCATTCAGGATACCCAGTGTTTCGCAGGATTCCGCTCGCACAATATGCGTACACGACCTATTCGTGAATTTTGCGCGCCTCACTCGCAATATAGAGCAGCCGTAAGTTACACGGAAGCAAAGTTTGAGATTGGGCTAGTTAAGTTACATGTGCTCCAAGAATTATTCCGGGACTTTGGAAAGGAAGACCGGGCTTTCGTGTAGGCAGATGGTAGCAAAACTGCTACAGAGCAAAGTCAAGCAGTGAAATAGCAATTTATTTACAGAATATTTATTTACAGAATACTGCAGGCCCAAAAAGGGGCCCAAGCAGGGGGCGAATGTACAAGAAATGCATTTAAGCAACGCGAAACGCGTGCAAACGTTTGAAAATGTCAATAATACATAATGAGCAAAAAATAACACTAATAAGTATAAAACAAAACAAACATGAAGAGAAGGAAGGCGCGAGCCGTACAATTATTAAGAAGGAACAATGCGAAATGTAAACACCAAAAGTAGCCAAAAACCAAAAGTATACACCAAAATATAGTCAAACGTAAAATGTTCACATATTTCAAGTTAAAGCCACATTAATAAGAGCGCGTGATGGCACCAGCCCCGCTGTGTAAGCAATGTTTACAACGTTAAGTCTGTGAATCTACTTGGATTCTTTAGCAGTAAATTCACGTTCTCGTGGACTGTAAGTAAAAAAAAAACGACATCGCAAGAAAGAATATTTATTGATTAGGCGCACATGCGGGAGTCAATGTTGGAAATCTTTCTTCGATTCCTGCGGATTCATTGTTGAACATTGATGACACTAAATATGTTCTGCTTTCATTTTTTTACGGCGACAGCAATGAAGAGCCTACCCGATGGCAAACAATCCGTATTAAGCGTGCGTAATCCCTAACACGCCAAACGACGCATTCGCTGCATCATTCCGGATATTGAATTGCGCGCCAACAACCATGCTTCCGCGATTTGCCGCAGCGCTGTCCAGGCGACGCTGCCATCGCTTTCCGCTTCTGTTGCACGCCACCCGATGGTTCTCGCGGGGATCGTCTGCTCGTTTTCGCCTCGGCGCGTTCGCAGAGTGTCGTCTGCTACTGCTGCGTGTGGGCGCCCGATAGCACGTTGTCGGCGAGCGGCGGTTAGCTGCGCGGCGGCTTTTCCGTTCGTTTGCCTTGGGACGCGGCGGCGTCCTTTTGACAACTGCCTCGCTCGCTGCGCGGATTCCCTATCTTATCTAGCACTCGCCGAGAAAAAGAAAACAGAAAGAGAAAACGTACGATTCTCTGGAGTGCCCAACGAGTTGTGTGCGCCGCGCACTTGAATCCGTGTGTGCTTACATTTGTGGTACATCGCGTAGTCGCCGGAAGGATTACCCGACCAGCGGAGTACTGACAGGCGTTTGCCGGTGTGTGCGGCCTAGCTTCAGCGGTGCCTCGCCGGTTGAATATAGAGAGTGTGCTAGTGATCTCCCATTAGGGCGACTAGTCGCCATGGCAGCAGTGTTCGGAAAAGTTCAGCAGACAGTGGATAGCCGGACCTACCTGGCTGAGCTGATGAGCGAACGTGAAAAACTGTCAGGACACGCCGCTAGGCTGGTGGACCAAGGTAAGCGGCCCTTTTTGAAGCTGGTTTTATAGGAAACAGCAAAAGATGACATACAGAAGATAAAACAAGCAACAGAAAAGAAGTTCAGGTGAAAATAATTTGGTTAGGTGACAAGACTTCATTGACTGTCGGCTGTGCTTGAATCGTATAGTCTGGACGCTATCAGCCTCTTGAGATGTTCCCGTTCAGCGCACGACATTTGTCGTCAGTATACCGTTGGCGGTCCAGAATAGTTGTTTGCACCTGAAACCCCAGCGACGAGCATTTAGCCACTGTACGCATCCATTATGGCAACGTGCAGAGCATACTAGAAAGATGGTAGCAGCGGTTAGCTGCCATTTTCCGCAGTATTGTTGCTAAGAATTTTTTTTAGAGAATAATGTAATGCGGCAAATTCACGTGCAGTTTTTATTCAAATGGCCCCTCGGGCAAGACCCGTTGTAATATGAATAGTGAAGAGGCGCGTGATGTCCCGAAACTATTTGTTTGCGATCGAGATGTATCCATCGAAATTCGGAATAAGGGCTCACACACACACTCCAGCATTTCAAGGAAACAGGAACGCACGTTTCTTTGTCAGGGGGGCGTACAACACGGCGCGCGGGCATAGGAAAAAAAGCACAGAGTATTGACAGCTTGCACGTGACGTCATGGACGCAAAACATGGCTCCAATATGGCGGCTTAGATGACGTCAAGGCAATGTAATCACGCGGTGGTTAACTTGTTTCACTGTGATAACGACGTCGCTGGAACGTTATTGGTCCTCTGTACATGAATAACCAAGGAAAGAGCATGCGATGTTCTGATAGCACTAACGTGACATCCCAAATTTCGCGTCCCACTATATTGGTGCTCCAACGTGGACGTTTCACTGACGTCAGTGCAAGCTGTCTATAAGACGGGCGCTGACATTCAATTGATCTTTATTTCGCAGAAGAACAAAATATATATGTGCAGAAAGCGATACGTGCAAGCCTAATCAGAACATCGGCAAGTAAATTCACTTTAAGCACGTGCCACCGTTAATAATAATAAAAATATCTGGGGTTTTACCACCACCACCGGTGCCACCGATGGCCCTACAACCCAGGCCAGGTAATCACCCTCAAGCCTTGATTTTACTGGGCCATTTTCTGAGCAAGCTTCTATTTTATCGTTCTCTGTATGCATATATTTTTATCCTCTGAAAAATACAGATAACTTGGGAGTCAGAGCTATTTTAACATATGTCCCCCTTTCTTTATATTTGTGGGCTGCGCTATACGCAGTCATGAACCAAAACCAACACCCAAACTTCTACTCTCGTACGCCACAATTCTTAGTCAGAACTCTCACTTCTGGTTCCGTGTTTCCTAATGCAGTTCTGACTGGTTGAGGTTCTCATTCTGTCATATATTTCTGTTCCTTGTTTCTCGTATAGTTGGATTAGGTGCTGATGAAGGAGACCTAAGGAATATCCAGAAAGTTTCGCTTCTTCAACGCTTTGCCCGCCAAGATGGTCTAGTGGTTATGGTGCTCGACTGCTGATCCGAAGGTTGCGGGATGGAATCCCGGCCATGGCGGCCACATTTTCGGTGGAGGCGAAAATGCTAGAGGCCCGTGTACTTAGATTTAGGTGCTCGTCAAAGAACCCCAGGTGGTCTAATTTTCCGGAGCCCTCCACTACGGCGTACCACATAATCATGTCTTGGTTTTGCGACGAAAAGTACAAACAATTATTATTATTGTTATTCAACGTCTTGAAGTGGTACCGCTGTGGCGATATTGCTTTTCCATCGTTTATAAGACACCCAAGGGTACCGGGAACATGTTCGGATCAGTGATTATAAACTGGGGGTCAATGAAGTGCTGAGTGTTCGTGAGGTGCTCTGTCGCACACACATTCGGGTTTGACCTGCGTGTGACTGTCACAAAGCAAGACAACTTCCCAATGTAGTTCTTGTAATCGCAGGCGACCCGTTCTTATAGCAACATCCGCTTTAAAATAAGGATACAGTGTGCTATGTGCTTCGAAGCTCGAATAAACAATGATAATTGTTGGGGTTTAACGTCCCAAAACCACGATATGATTATGATGAATGCCGTAGGGGAGGGTTCCGGAAATTTGGACCACCTGAAGTTATTTAACGTGCACCTAAATCTAAGTACACGGGTCTCAAACATTTTCGCCTCCATCGAAAATGCGCCTGCCGCGGCTAGGATAATAATGCGGGCTATTCTCGCCGTTTAGTATGACCGCAAATAGTTTGAAAAGTACCGTGAGATCAGACGAACCGATAGTCTGAATTTTTCACCTCAATGGTCACGTCAATTCAACAAAATTAACGCTTTTTAAATGATGAAAAAGTGACTTCTTCTAATAATAGAATCTATAAGGAATTAAAAGAATAAAACCTTACCACCAGTGCGAATCAAATCTACAGCCTTCGGGTGAAACGTTCGAAGCCTTGAATTATATTTGAGCTGTGGCGTTGACCCGAAAAAATGCCTTGGACTCCGTCTTCTTTCCATGCACTGGCACATGCAAACTTGATTTAGCCACTGGTGAAACGTAAAATATCCGCTCAACCGCAACTGATACCGGACCACGGGAACAAAGCAATTGGCTAGCAAGTTCCTGTGTGCTATACATGAAAATGCCACATTTTGAACCATCACTAGTGGTGCGTTATAAATTATAACGCAATGCTTAGTAATCTAAAGGCCTTCTATTTCCCATTTTTGTCTATCGTATTGACATTGCTTGTCTGTGCGCTTTATGTTCTTTTGTTAGCAATATCTGGACAGCTAAATGACTTAAACATTTTGCGACAATGGAAAGCCAATTCCATGAACACATTTTCGTTTTCAGATAAACTGTTTTGCTACAGTTTTTGACGATGTGTACGCGAACTATCTTCGAGTTCTTCTGACGCAATTTTCGAAACTTGTCTACCAAAGCATGTTCAGTATAAAACTTTAGTTAACCATGGCAGACAGGGTAGTAGGCATACCAACATAGCTGAAGTGTTCAAAGCCGACACGAATAAGTTTTCTTTTTCGGCTCTCAGCCAGCGCAACATTGCTTGCAATGGCGGTTCTTTCGCGTTCAAATATACGACTTATTCTCTAGACCGATCCTTTCAGTCATTTCCTTTCTGTGGAACCCGCGCTTCGTAAGCCTTTAAATATGTGTATTCATATATTTCTCTTACGTTCTTACGTCGTTCACAGTTCTGACGTTATTGCGCACGTTGCCGTTTACCATTCGGGAATACACAATTCGAGCATTACTTATTCGCAGCTGGCATAATTGTCAAGGATATACACAGCGTCGCCCAACCGTTAATCACTTTCTGTGCCAGTGCGTTTCCTTCGGTGGTCTAGGAGGTCATGTGCATGCTAGATGACCAAGTGTCCTGAAATTAAGAGTCCTAGAGCTTGGCCAAGGCAGTGTCGTATGCTCAAGGCCACTGAACCACTACTGCGCTTCATAAAAGCATCAAGACTTTAAACCACAGCTGATTCATTTTACTGAGCTTTGATAGCGATAGTGCGCGTAGATGCAGACGGAAGCTATGGGCGTACAACCACCATAAGGAATTGGGCAAGCTCCAGGTATTTCTTTTTAATCTTTAATGCGTAAAATACAAAAAATTAAGACAGAACTTTGATAAAAACCAAACAATATTTCACGATAGGAAGGTGATACGGAGAGGTAGGTATACATAAAATTCAGGTCTGTCTATGGTGTCTTCCAATTTATATCCTCAAACTGGTCATACTATGCGGTAGCCAATCGTGCACAACCTTCCCTAATATGCCGACTCTTCTTCCTCCCTCTATATATAGGGGTATCTTAACTTGACAAATTCTAGAGAGAAATTGATAGATAACAGTACTGACAGCCTCGCAAGTTGGTCATGATTCATGTTGAATTGCTCACCTTTATTCAGCCTTTTGCTTGCTAATTCATTTCTTCCTGCGAATGAGTGTACACGTTGGCATTTATTTCTTATGCAATAAAGCACCAGTTGAGAGTCAGCACTTTCCGTGTGTGCTACTTTCACGTCCTTGTTGTATATCGCGCTCTGCACGTCAACTCAAGAAGAAATTTGTAGCTTAAACTCATTTCGCTTATCGAGTCACTACACTGTCCAGTCATTATGTAGGTCGAAAAAGCTGGCGCTTGTGATGCGCGCCTGAGAAAGTTCCTGGGCGGATTGACGTAACCATGAACGTCAAGAAAATGATCGCAGGTTATTTACCCTATTAGCCGTAAAAATTTGTTATGTTACACATACGGAGAACATAAGCCTTCGTGATAGAGATGTACGCGTAGCCTCGCACTCTGACAGCTCCGCGGCTGTGCCTGTGCACAACGCTGCGACCTGTCTTCGACTAACAAAAGCGGGGAATACCGAGCGGCTGTGTACAGCGCGTTGGTCACGAATAAATTATTTGAGCAATTCCGCCCAAAGCCCGAAGAAGTTGTGCTTTCTACTACGGGGATACACTGAGGAGTTTGGAGGTCGACTCGCAAGCAACGTCAGTGGCTGGCATTGCTTCTGCGGATTTAGCGACAGTTATATCCACTTTCCTTTCCTACTTTAACCCCCTTCCCCACGCGTAGGTTAGCACACCGAACATTTCGTCTCGTTGAATTCTATGTAGTCCCCTCTCCTTTCGGCTCTCGCTTTCTCCTGAATTTCATGATTTGATATTTTAAGATAACCGTTGCAAAAGGAAGGGGTAGACTGTCTGTGCGTCTGCGCAGTGCGCGTCTGCTCGAGTTCAGGGGTACTTGAAGAGATAGAAATAGCATTTATTCGCATCCGTTAGAAATGACGGGGCAGAAGGCCTGAGCCTCCATTCATCCCTCTAACCATCGGCCGTAATCCCTCGGTACCTGCCGACGTACAAGGCGCGACCTATGGCTTGTTTTGTTTTTCTAGAGTAGAGTAATAAGGTCTGCCAACATTCTTCATTTGTATTCGGGTCGTTATAGGAAGGGCAGGTCCAGATAATGTGGACTAGATCTGCAATTCTATTGAAGTGCGTACGTCTAGGATTAAAGAATTATCCATATCTTTCTTCCTCTTCTTCTCTACCCTTTCCTTTCCATTATCCCCCTTCCCCCACCCCAATTGTAGGGTAGCCAACCGAGCCAAAGCTTGGTTAACCTCCCTGCCTTTCCTTCTAGCTTCGTATCGCTCTCCCTCTCTCCGGATAAGAACTTTCTTTAATGCCATCTCTGATTTAACTCGTATTTTCCGTCTGCTTGCGAAACTAAGTTGAAGAATTTCAAGCCTGAAATTCCATTTCGTCTTTTACCTCCCGTCGCGTTCTGGTTTGAAGTTTGAAAACATTCCCTAATTCCAATTTGCGCGCCGTTAATTATTCCTGACTGCGCTCTCTCTACGCTGTACGCGTTCAGAATAGCGGTGAAAGAGGCCGTCTAAAAGGCGGAGCCGGCGCGCGCGACGCGTGGCACCTCGTAATTAAAGCCGCCCCTAGCTGATCACACACTTCGAGAGCGTCGGGAAAGACGTGAGCCGAGTCGGAAAGCCGCTCAGACGCGGAAACCGCACCCCGTAATTTGTTGCGGCCGCGCCATCTTCATCCATGCGTCGTCAGCCCCACATGGCGAAATCTTCCTTCGATTCGATGATCGCGTACGGAAAAATCGGCGCCGCAATCGAAAGGAAATAGCGAAATTGGAAAAGGATAAGCGCCCCTTCAAAGTGGCTGTCTGTCAACGCGACCAATCTTGATAAAATGAAAACGATGTTGTGATTTCAGTGCTGTCTATTATAAATTTAAACACGAGATTAACCATCAATGCTGATACGTGCTGCCCCAGAGTTCATCACGAGCTGGGATTTATGGAAGTGTATTAAATGGAGAAGCGTTTCTTATCGAAGCAAAGACACTTTGACCGTTAATGTATATCTGTCTATCTAGCCGCCTACGTCTTGGAGCTCTCGCGGGCGTCTCATTAGATTAGCACATACCAAAATTGGCATAGGAGGCCGTGAACGTATAACGAACATGATTAGCAGGTCATGACATGAATAACGCGATTTCCTGTCGCGTACGTCAAGAAATTCTTTCCACCCGTCACGTGCGGTACATATCGGCATGCTGCGGCTCATGGTGTGCGGCTATACGCCACATGCGATTCCCAGTCAATATCAACCCAGATTTTGGAAATCTTAACCCGACAGTGCGAAGGAGCCCGCGTCACAGAAAATGCGGTGCCGGGGGCGGCGATGTTGTGCGTAGATGATATATTCCGATGGAAGCAAAGATTAAAGAATTCGGCAGATCCCACGCCTTTTGGGAGTCAGTTTCATCCGAAGAAGTCACCGAGTAATTGTCTATATTGCATTTTTTGGCTTTAAGCCAAGCGTTACGAGGCATATCAACTAGTTTTTGTGAGTGTAGTAGCTGTGTGCACATCGTGGGTTTACCAGGAAGGTCGACTACACAGGCGTTAAAAGGTAACTTACGTAGAGCATGTAGCGCGAAAATTACGGGGACGCAAGGAAGCAACATAAACACGAGACGAGCGCCCAGATTTCCGTTCTGGTAACTTACGGTCTTACGTAATGTGAGCACTCATGTTAGAGTACATACGTTAGTATTATCGAAACGAAGTGCACTCTACGGCGCGATGATGTGAATATCATACATAACTTTTGTTAACGTATTCCTCCAAGGTCGTTAACGCTTGAACATAGCTTATTGAGTCATAGCAATACAAATGTAATTTTTACTAGACTGCTATAAAAGCGAAGCCAACACTGGAACCACAATTGACGTTCACCCGACATGATGCCTGTATCATAGGAGTACATATATAATGTTTACTGCTTTGTTGTAAAATTATATAACCACCACTGCAACCACGGCTGACGCTGCACCACCGACATTACGCCTGCATAGAGCAGTTTCAAGACATACGTGACGGCCGCGAATCGAATCCAAGCATTTGATTCCTGCTGGGATCCTGACTTTTATTCTTTGCATTCGTCGGGTCAACGCTGCCGATGTCCCGGTTTTTCTTAACGCTCTCGCATTTAAATTACCAATGTCTGTTCTCGCAGTTTCTGGGTTGATATGAACGGTCAATCACCTGTCCCCTCCCAATTTAAAGTATATTGGAACGTAGCGTGAGCTTATAAGCATAAAACTGCGCATGTTAAGTGAGGTTAACTTCAGAAAAACGTTTAAGTCATACGCTCACCAATAAAAGAAAACTCTGTTTTTTTGTGCAAGGTCATTGCTCATCAAATGAATACGCAACAGCTAGCCCAACTTGTCATTTTGTAACAAACGTTATGTATCAACGATTCCTCAAGAGTAGCGCCAATGCGCCCACGGCCCCTACGTATAATATGTACATCGCCCCCTAGCGTGCTCTTCGTGGCGATGGATCTGACGTGTCTGCTCCAACGTGAGTGCCAATGTTATGTCGGACCATGAATTACCCCTTACATGCCAGTGCAAATCAGCGTGCCTGGTAAGCACACGATATGCGCACAACTAGTCAATTTACACGAAGACTTCGAACCACCTCACAACGTATGACTCGAAGCGAAAAATCTGGCATAGGCTGCTACTGACTGTCTGCTTCGCAGGGAATTCCTTCCCGCAATGCGTGGGATCTGCTGGATTTTATGTTGTACCTTTTGAACTATCTATCACCACATTTAAGACGTGAGTCCTACAGAGTTTGCGTTTGGTGACGTTAACTTAGATATTGAGAACACCTAAACGATTTTATGGGCAGCGATTCATGCCGCGGTGGGTATCAATAGTCATATAGGCTGACAAACCTTGAAGAGAAAGTAGTGCAAGAGCAGAGACCCTTCGAGGTATAGCGTGGGCTAGCCTTGCTTCGTTATATTTTCTGTGCATTCACGGACCGGCACATTTTTCCGCCTATATATACTAGCCATATACGCCTTCGTTGTAAAAAAGAATGCGTGAAATCCGAATCAATGCACGGAGTCGATGTGGCGTCATTAAGCAAATTAGTGAGCACTGCGTACTAGACTACATTTCGATTAGGGTGCTTGTGGCTTCTGTGTTCGCAGGACTAGCAAATTGAAAGGGAACAAAAAAAGGTCCATTTGCGACGAAACCGGATAACCGGATGAAGCAAAAATAACGAAATGTGACTCAGTATTACGCGAGTCGAATGCTCGGTGATTGCAATTAAATTACGAAGCAGTAGTAGTCTGTGCACCACCTAAATAGTTCGCTGATTGGACACTCGTTAGCAAATTTCGCGATAGTAGAACTTTTAACGCTCTGAAAAGCACGTTGCGATGCATTACGCAAAACCTTGCTGTGGCGTTTTCTTTGTGTAGGTGATAAACCCTTTTCACTGGGCACATGCGTGCACGTGCAACAGGCATTAGGACTATGTAAATCTAACCCGTTAGGTTACTGCAGCCATGGGCTTTATTTATGCTGCTCTGAATGAAAAACGTACGCAATATAACGCGGCACGCCCAAACATAACCTATGCAGCGATTCCCAACGTTTTTCCGCACTGTGGCTTTGGAAATGATGCGGCGTTTACTAAATGCACGCTTGACAGCAGCAGTTAAAAACACGACCACATGTGAGCCGGTTTCAGTGCAGCATATGAAGGATGGCAAATGTATTTGCATGTGGCATTCAAAGCGCTTTCCTGCCCTTGCTTATGGAATAGGACGCAGTTGGAGCGCTCTGTACCGTTCTATCTCTTCTCTGTATTAAATTTTTACTGCGCAGCTGTATAGGGCTAGGCTCTGGCGGATCGCGCCCGCGGACAAAAGACGCGTAAAACATATTTAGGCGAACCAATTAACTCGACTAATTCAGCGTTTTTCGCGCCGAAAAAAATTGGACATGGCGTAAGTAAACATAATAGCGTATGATATCGCCGGCATGGCAGAATGACGTGAAAAGTCTTGCCTCAAAGACAAGACTACTTGCACAAGAGATGAACTTCATGCCATTTTTGCCCTTTCCAAACAACGGACTTTCTTATGTGCTCCAAGATTTCACTTTGAGACCACCGTTGATGAGAGAATATACGCCATGCGCAAGAGAAACACCGGGATCTTTCACAGTATTCCTCTTCATTCGCTCAATGTAGTCAGAAATCATAATGTATAAATTCACTACAGCAGTATTCACTATACCGGACCCACCGCAGTCACAGCTTCGCTGGCTTCCATATTCATATTGACCAAAGGCCCCTGATTTTTTCTTACGCGCAGGAATTCTCTAATTAGCGCAAGGATATGCGAGGACGCAAAAGAAGACACAAGGACACAGTGCTACTAACAACTGGGGTTTATTGCCCATGGTAAGAGCATAGATACCAATGTACAAGAAGTAAACAAATAGTGTCAAAATCGCCATCGCACCAAACATCGCTTTACAGCAACAACGCCCCCGCTAGCGCGACATGAACACTATAACGTATCTCTTTTGCAGAAAACGAAACCGATGGGCGGCTCACACAGTTTTCGTTTGTGTTCATTTGAAACGCCTCAACAATTTGTCTAGTCATCTGATCTGAATTTCTTGCGATCCCTTTAAGTATTTATTTCGGTTTTATTACGTTTAGAAACCATTTCGCAGCAAAAGCACACAAACCGAACTTTTTCCATGGTTATGGCTTATCAGGCAGGTTACACTTGTATTCCGTTTTCGATTCAGAAATGTGTTCCCAATTTGTCTTAGTGTACCTGCTTGCGTGTATGTATTAATGATTTCTTGCAAGCTACGTAGTATTTATCTGTTAACGTGCTGCGCAATTGCAAAAAAGAAAGAGACGTTCCGCTTTGTCCTCTCTCTCTCTCTCTCGTTTCATCCTCGTTGCGCAGCACATTAATTGCTTGCGTGTAACTTGTTTTATGTATGGCAACTGACGTTGCCAACCTGTATTTCTTTTTTTTTTTTTGAGCGGGCACATTAGAAGTAAGCTTCGCGCCTTCTCACATATTATCATATGCAATTCTGTTTCAGTTGGCGTTGCTTCAAGATGCATAATTAGGCACGTTTCACTCGTTTTTCCAAACCGCACAGTGCAATGATGCGCAATACGATCAGCAAAACATTCAGGTTTCGCGAAAGCAGTCGAGCGGAACAATTTGTTAAATATGGGGCACCGTACATACAGGATCCAACAGCGCTCGAATATTTCAAAATTTCCAGAAAGTGTTCAAACTGAGATATGCTGCTGCTGCTTCTGTTTTTTCCTTTTTTCTTTTTTTTTGTTTGATACGTTGTTGATGTTCATGTTTTTCTCTGGTCTTTTCTTTTTTTTTTAAAGTTTCATGTCATGCCTAACACTTTTATCATTTAGAGCGTTGCTATGTATAACCGCTTCCATTTTTTGCTTTGTCGCTTATTTCATTATACTTTTTTTTCACGCGGCGTAGAGCACGCTGAAAATAACGTCTGTCTTCCTTGTGATCGCTTTTTTTTATCCTCTCTGACTCGTCCGCACAAGCGGAAGTGAAGTAAAATATAATAAAATGAAACGGAGCTCATATGACCACCTATGGTAATTTACATTCTCAAACTAAACAAAGTTAGTCGGCAACCTTGACTTGAACGCGACGGGAACGCCAGGTCACCACCATCGCCAGCGGGGCCTACATAAATCACGACCTATGGCGACAGCCATTTCATTCCTTTCGAGTCACAGATGACCTACGGCCCACCACCGATGACATATGACCCTTCGATCTACGAATGACCTATGACTTACAAATGAGCAAATCTCCGAGTCAGCGAGTGATGGTAAATTGCTGCTTTAAATAGCTTTCGCGGTTAAAGTTATCGCTTGTCATTAGAAAGTGAGCCAAGAATTGAACAAGCCTGAAGAAGTTGCTTGAGGGGTGATACAATAAACAATGACAGCCTTAAATTTAGCAAAGCTATGAGTTGGAGTATTTGGTGCTCATTCATCCGAATTCTGCTCTGGGTCGACAGCGTTGATGTCTTCATTATTCATTGGTGTTGTGCACTTACGCACAGTGTCTATCTATATCCCAAGGCACGGAAATGAGATGAAGCCTTCAGTTGTTGACACTTCAGTGCAAGGATGTCCCACTTCTTGCATCCAGTGAATAGACGCAATCTCGCTCAATGCCGACTAAAAATAATAGTAATAATAATATCTGGGGTTTTACATGCCAAAACCACAATATTCTTATGAGGCATGCCGCAATATAGGGCTCCGGAACTTTCGACGATCTGTCTTCTTAGCATGCATCGGCATCGCGCAATACAAGGGCCTCCAGCATTTCGCCTCCATCGAAATGCGACCGCCGCGACCGGGATCGAACCTGCGACCTTCGGGTCGGCAGCCGAGCATCGTAATCACTGAACCACGGAGGTGGGCTCAATGCTGATTATAGGCGGTGTATATCAGTGCAGTGGAACATAAATTACGTGCGTGTCAGTTTAGCTTACACTCGCGCCTACCTGTTCTATTTCTCCTTTCCCAGAATCGCACAGATCACGCATTTGCAGGGGACGTTGTTCTAGAGAATGTCTTCTACTCATCTGCGTTGACTTTAACGACGGCATAACTCGATCACGCTTTCCTATCGGGTTTCGTAATGGCACGTTACATATTCCGTAAGCAGGAACCTATGATTGTCTTGGGGAAAAAAAACAGATTCGAACGAAAATGACTTCGTATTCGCATCCAAATCGATGTACTTATTCTCCTATTTCCCGACGCTAACTCGGAATAGCTAACAGCGAGGGGCGTTCGAAAATTGAACGTCAGCTCCAAGACAGGGGTGGAATGACTCCGACTGAACGATCGACGCTTTGTTTTTGCTCCCTCATTCTTTTCGATTCGGCTTCACCGCAGTCATCATTGCAGTCGATGCGGAAAATAATGGGTACACTTTTATTTACATTTCCCTTTCGTTCACGGAGAATGGTTTTCGACTTCTCTTCTACGCGAATCGTCTCCGTTTAATAACGACCTGTCTACGGTAATTTTTATTTTATTGAACTTGTGATCTTTCTTGTCTCGTTATTATTGGTTTAGCCGTCTTTTGTTGGTTGTGAAATAAGTAAACGTGCGGATGTGATTTGTCTACGAACGCACAGTGCGCTCGAGGCTTGCTGCCTACTTGCGCCAAACTCAGTGTTCCAAGGTAGAAGAAGAAACATCCTTGATCGACATGTCTGACTTGTTCATCAGCCGCCCTAGCTTCCTTTTGCGATAAAAAAAGGCGACGAGTGGGAGATAGAAATCCAAGTGATTGCCCTGTCAAGGAAAGCATATTCACTCAATGACAGCGCTCGTTATGAAAATCGCTTAAATAATATGTAGTTTTCAATTTCGAAAAACGATTAGGCACCCCGTCAAATCACGGAGCACAGCTGTCAAGCGGTACCGCATGGTGCTTTCATATGATATGCACAGTGGTTGGCCTTAACATTCGCAATGAATGAATGAGAACGAGCTTGAATGAAGATAAGAACGAGTTTTCATGTTTACATTTCTGTCATTATGGAATGAAATCATTTTCTAAATGATATAGCTGTAAATAATGACAATGTTATATCCAGGGACACTCTTAAGCGTTCGGAAAAGTAGAAACTTGAAGCTCTGATGCTTCTTTGTGCACTTTAAAAAATAACCTCATAGATTCATTCTAACCTTATAATATCTTTCTAATTGTTGTTATAAATTCTGAAGATGCAGGTTAGGTTATGTGAGATTATGTTTTTTTTTATACCGTAGGAATTATTGTTATATGATTATGTCAGTTCAGAAGTGTAGGTTGTACGACCTCATGCCGAATATTGGACTTACGCGTGCGTACACTCACACTTTAAGGCCACGTAGATTCAATCCCGGCCGCGGCGACCACATTTTGGTGGATGTGAAACGATAGAGGCCCGTGTACATAGATTTAGGTGCAAGTTAAAGAACCCCAGGCGGTCGGAATTTCCGGAGCCCTCTACTATGGCGCCCTTCATAATCATACCACGGTTTTGGGACGTAAAATCTCTACGATTACTATTATAATTCACTTACGCTTCTAGCATATTCATATAAATTGTTATCTCTCTCCCGTATGCAATGCTTACACCGTAAGGGTGCATAGATAAAAAAAATGACATCCGTTGTTCGTTGTGGATATAAAATCAGTGCGTCCATTCGTTTGCGCTTGCAGCAAGCCCTAAAATTCCTTTCTTGTGCACCGCATGGGCCAAGAGATTCTGCTTAATAGGTTCTAGAAACAACGAGAACTAAGCAATGCTAATCAGGTCCAATGGAGTCTGTCGGACGAACGCAGCACGCAAGCTCAACGTTTCAACGCTTTTGGTTTGCGAAGCAAGCTGAGCGGCAATCTAAACTCAACTTTGATTTGGAAGGAAAACAAAAGTTTTCTTTCGCAATATCCGGTACTTCAGCTTTAACACCAGTACTGTATACGTAGCCCGGAAGTTCTAAATTACGCCGTCGGAAGAGCGAGGGATTTCCTCGAAACAGAACAAAGGGCGTTAACGCCTTAGGGGACGACCTCTAATGAGCTCCCCGTAGAGCAACGTCAGTGGAATTCGACCGACAAAGGAAGCCGGGGTTGAAGAAACGACGACCACCGAAATGGGATAAATCTCTATTACGCCAAATTGAAGTCGATTCCTTCGAACACGGAGGCGGCCTCTTAACACGACTTTGCGCTGACGAGTCGAAAGCTTGGACAGGTGTCGCGAGCGAAACAAAGTAAAGCACTCCGCCGCTACTAAAACGTGAAGTATGTTCCCGTGTTCCTTTTTTTTTTTCTTCGTTAGAAAAACAAGTACTTTCTTGCACTTTCTGTAGTACTACCGAAAGTGCAGTTAAACGGGCCATCGGGGAGGGATTTAGGGGCATAAGGACAACCGCGTGTGGCTATTAAGGAGAGTGGCAAAGGATATTGCCACGCCCACTTCTTGTCCTGTTTTGATGTATTCGGGTTTGACCGGCAGAGACGGTTATCAACGCTCGACGCTGTCCGCGAAGTAGTGTTCTAGAAGCGTCGCGATTGTAGTAGATCGGTTTGTTAAGATTGCGCCCCGCACGCGAATGTTCCAGCTTTGTCTAGAGATTACGCCGCCACCAGCGATATTGCTGGAAAATTCGATAGCGCCTGTATAAAAGCCGACGCGCGTGACCGCTTGTCAGTTGATCGACGGACGACGCCCTGTTCGCCGCTATCATTGTACAGCGTGCATTGCTGTAGTTCTAGTTCTCATTTTCCGGCCACAAGTTCGGCCAAATAAACAGTTTCATCCTACAAACGCCGACTGCTGTCTTCGTCGACGTCACGACCACGTGACATCTGGTGGAGATGCTGCTTCATGATCCGGACGCCACCGCGGAGCGCTGACCCAAGCCCAAGCCGCGAAGAAGACGACTCTAAGGACAACCCGGATCCTCGAACCAGCCGCCGGCAGAAAGGACTACCCCCCCCCCCCCCCAATACGGACTCCTACCGGATAAGCCAAAAGCCACGGCGACAAGAACAGCAGGCACGATGACGGCCGCAGCGAACCCTGCCGCGATAGTGATGCAGCCGCCCAGGGAGCCGCCGACATTTCGTGGTTCGCCATGTGAAGACCCCGAAACCTGGCTGGAGACGTTCGAAAGGGTCGCAACATTTAACAACTGGAACGCGGACGACAAGCTGCGCCACGTGTACTTCTACCTGGAAGAACCAGCAAGGACATGGCTCGAGAACCGGGAGTCCACGCTTCGAACCTGGGATCTCTTTCGTAGTGCTTTTTTGGAGACGTTCACGAGCGTCGTTCGAAAGGAAAGGGCCGCATCCTTGCTGGATACACGGGTTCAGCTCCCGAACGAAAACGTGAGCATCTTCGCGGAAGAAATGACCCGGCTGTTCCGCCACGCTGACCCCAACATGCCTGAAGAAAAGAAGGTTCGTTTCCTCATGCGAGGAGTAAAGGAACAGCTCTTCGCTGGCCTTATGAGGAATCCGCCGAATACCGTCCAAGAATTTGTCTCCGAAGCAACAACAATCGAGAAAACGCTTGAGATGCGAACACGGCAATACAACCGCAGCCTCTCGACCACAAGCTACGCCGACGTTCAAGCGCTAGGATCCGCCGACCTGCGTGAGACGATTCGAGCAATCGTGCAAGAGGAGCTGCGAAAACTTCTACCTTCGTCGCAACCTCAAGTAGATTCCATCGCCGACCTCGTGCGCCAGGAGATCCAGCATTCACTCGGTGCGCCTCAGCTAGTAGAGCCGCAGCCGCAAGCTATGAGCTATGCTGCTGCAGCCCGCCGTCATGCTCCTCCTCCACGCCCACGCCAAGACGATACACCGCCGCAGTACCGTCGCCAGACGCCGCCGCCGCCACCGATGCCCTACCGTCCACCTGTCGGCCATACGCCGCCGCCGCCACCGACGCCCTGCCGCCCACCTGTCGGCCAGCGCTACACCCCGAGGAAGACCGATGTCTGGCGCGCCCCTGACAACCGTCCGCTCTGCTACCATTGCGGGGAGGCCGGCCACACGTACCGCCGCTGCCAGTACCGACAGATGGGACTACGAGGATTCGCCATCAACGCGCCGCGACCGCAGCCAGGCGAACGGCCTCGCGACATCGACGACTACCTAATAGTGATGCAGAACTATCGATGGTACTATCGATACTATCGATAGCTGAGTCACTATCGAACTATCGATAGTGAAAAAAACTATCGATAGCACTATCGATAGTAAAAAATTCGATGGTACTATCGATAGTATAAAATCAACAGTGCGAACTCACTGCAGAATAAACGTGGTTCCCCGTGCGCCTGGTACATAGTGCAGCCGGAGGAGCAGGCTGAAGAGCACGAAAGTTGACATGATTGTGTTCTTCAGCAAAGTGCTTTGCTAACACATGATCATAAAGTGAAACTGTTCAGCGGTAGCGAAAAGGAAGGTGTTACATGTGGTGGGACTCTGCGGCTTCAAATTATATTGCATTTTATGATTTAAAAATAAAAGATATCAAGAAGTTCATTGTAAGGTGTAACTGGTTAAATTTGGATACAAATTTATTGATGGGGACATTCCGTCATTTTCACTGCGGAAATAATTAATTTCTCTGCCAAAAATTGCTCATAAATTAAGCGAAGCTGGTAGTAGGCTATCGCAAATATTTTGGCAATATGGCCGGCCAGCAACCGCATCATTATTCACACCACTATCGATAGTATTGCCACGTGGTTGTGACGGTGAAGAATGCTGCAGCAAGACTAAGAAATACGGAGCTCTTTATTTGAGTGAACATGTTCCCAGAAAATCTAAACTCATAATACAAGCGATGCATGCTGCGCACTGATAGCGACGAGAACAGTCGTCGGCTGTCGAGTGATCTGATCATCTGTGGAACACGTCGTCGCTTATAGATCAGTCATCGAATCTTCCAGCGTTATCGCTGGTGCTCGCGTAAGCTCTCAAATAAACTTGACTATTCGCGTCCGACGCGTAATCCCAACAGAATAACTCAAACAATGGTGAAGCTGTTCAAACATTACGACGCGGTCTGCGTCAAACGTTGCTAACAGTCTTTTTGTGGGTGAAACCCGAATACGTCAAAACAAAGCAATAAACACGCATGGCAGTAATATCACTATAGTATGCAAGCGTTGACGCTTGGCAGGGTTGAAGCGCTCTTTACCTCTGTTGTCCCGTCCCTTCCTAATCGTTCTATGCGCTGTTAACATTTTGTAATGAGTCGCTATAGTAATATTAACGATGGTACTACCAATTGCACTCTCGATAGTTTGTCGATAGTAGCACTATCGATAGTTTGTATACACTATCGATAGTTTAAAAAAAACTATCGATACTATCGATAGTCAATTTACCGATAGTTCTGCATCACTACTACCTAACCGGAACGCAGTGGCAAGAACGACGTCCTTCACGCTCGCCGTCGCCCGGCCGCTACATGTCACCGCACCGCCGGCCGTACACTGGCCCAAACCGGGGCCGGTCGCCTAGCCCGTATCCGGAAAACTAAGGGCAGCAACCGATGGAGGTGCGGTTGCTGTACGACGAACTACCGAAGATCCTCCGCCGACGACGACGACGTCGCGACGAAACCTTCAGAACACGACGCGAACCAGACAGACCCCTGACGACGAGATCTTGCGGACCAAAGAAGACCCGACGACGCAACATGGAAGCAGCGGAACAAACCGACGCAGCCGTGACCCGACGCCGAGACCCAACCGCAACGCAAGACGACGAACTAGCGACATCGACGTTCTCATCGACGGCCACAACGTCACCGCTCTCGTCGATACTGGAGCCGACTATTGCGTCATCAGTGGGCCCTTCGCCACGAAGTTGAAGAAAGTTAAGACCGCTTGGGAAGGCCCCCAAATGCGCACCGCTGGAGGCCATCTGATAACGCCGATTGGTGTCTGCACGGCGAGAGTTACCATCAATAACCGGACTTATCCTGCGAGCTTTGTAATCCTACAAAACTGCTCCAGGGATGCAATACTTGGAATGGACTTCCTAAGTGAACACGGCGCCGTCATCGACCTGAGGTCCGAGTCGATAAGACTAACCTCAGATAAAGCGCTCCCGCCCCGCGCGACGCCAGGGAACCATGCATTGAATGTGATAGAAGAGCAGGTGACCATTCCGCCGCGTTCCAGCGTCATTATTTCCGTCGGCACCGAAAAAGCTGAAGATATCGAAGGTGTCATCGAGAGCGATCAGCGTTTGCTGCTAGACCGTGACATTTGCGTCGCAAGGGGCATTGCTCGGTTGCATGAAGGAAAAGGAAGCGTGATGCTAACGAACTTCAGCCAGGAATACAGACACCTGAGCAGGGGCACGACGATTGCATACATCGAAGAAATCTTGGCCGTCAGCAATGCGTTTGCCTTTTCAGATTCTGACGAAGCTACGACGACGATCCCTGAGCCACCCTTCGACGTAAACCCAAGTCTTCCCGCTCGCCAACAGCAACAGCTCCGACGCCTTCTGCAGGAATACAGGGACTGTTTCTCGTCGTCATCGCGGGTCCGACAAACGCCCCTTGCTAAGCACCGCATCATAACAGAAGAAAATGCTCGACCACTCCGTCAGAGTCCCTAAAGGGTTTCGACGCGGGAACGGGAGGCCGTTAAGAAACAAGTCGATGAAATGCTACGCGACGACATCATCCAGCCGTCCAACAGCCCGTGGGCGTCTCCCGTGGTGTTAGTGAAGAAGAAGGATGGGACCCTACGTTTCTGCGTCGATTATCGTCGCCTAAACAAAATCACAAAGAAGGACGTGTACCCTCTCCCACGGATAGGCGACACGCTGGATCGACTCCACAACGCGAATTACTTTTCGTCGATGGACCTCAAGACCGGCTACTGGCAAATTGAAGTCGACGAGAGAGACCGAGAAAAGACCGCCTTTATAACACCGGACGGCCTGTTCGAGTTCAAGGTCATGCATTTCGGTCTTTGCTCGGCGCCTGCGACTTTCCAACGAGTCATGGATACTGTGTTAGCTGGCTTGAAGTGGCAGACTTGCCTTGTTTACTTGGACGACGTCGTTGTGTATTCCTCCAACTTCGACGAACACCTCCAGCGACTTCAATCCGTACTTCAAGCAATCAAGAACTCCGGGCTCACCCTGAAGCCAGAAAAGTGCCGCTTCGCGTACGAGGAGCTCTTGTTTTTGGGTCACGTGATCAGCAAGACTGGAGTGCTCCCAGACCCGCAGCTGCCATCGCCGCTTTCCCGCCACCCACCGACAAGAAGGCCGTGCGCCGATTTCTCGGCTTGTGCGCCTATTACAGACGCTTTGTCAAAGACTTTTCACGGATCGCCGAGCCACTAACGCAGCTCACGAAGACCGACGTCGAATTCAGGTGGCAAACAGCGCAAGTCGAAGCATTTCATGAACTGAAACGACGCCTGCAGACACCTCCGATACTTGCGCATTTCGACGAATACGCCGATACGGAGATTCACACCGATGCAAGCAGCATAGGACTCGGCGCCGTCCTTGTGCAGCGGACGGGCGGACTGGAAAGGGTTATCAGTTATGCTAGCCGGTCGCTGTCTAAAGCAGAGGTCAACTATTCCACAACAGAAAAGGAGTGCCTCGCCATCATCTGGGCTACGTCAAAGTTTCGCCCCTACCTCTACGGCAGGCCCTTCAAAGTTGTGAGCGACCATCACGCCTTGTGTTGGCTAGCTAACTTGAAGGACCCCTCAGGTCGCCTCAGACGGTGGAGCCTAAGACTTCAAGAATTTGACATTACTGTCGTCTACAAGTCCGGAAGGAAACACTCCGACGCCGACTGCTTGTCTCGTGCCCCCGTCGACCCACCAACGCCCGACGACCAGGATGATGACAGCTTCTTGGGAGCCATAAGTACCGAAGACTTCCCCGAACGACAGCGAGCCGACCCGGAACTGAAGGATCTAGTGGAATACCTGGAGGGCAGGACCGTCGTTGTCCCAAAAGTATGCAGGCGAGGATTGGCATCATTTTCCTTGAAAAACAACGTCCTCGTAAAGAAGAACTTCACTCCGGCCCGAGCCAGCTACCTTATCGTTGTACCTTCGGGACTGCGACCAGAAATTTTGCATGCCCTGCACGACGACCCAACGGCTGGACACCTCGGACTTTCCCGAACGCTCGCACGAGTACAAGAAAAGTACTACTGGCCGTGCCTTGCCGCCGACGTCACTCGCTACGTAAGGACGTGCCGAGACTGTCAGCGACGGAAGACACCGCCCACAAGACCAGCAGGCTTCCTTCAGCCGATCAAGCCTCCTCGGCGACCATTCCAGCAGATCGGGATGGACCTCCTGGGGCCGTTCCCAACGTCGACTTGCGGAAATAAATGGATCGTCGTGGCTACCGACTACCTCACCCGCTACGCCGAAACAAAAGCCCTGCCCAAAGGCAGTGCCGCTGAGGTAGCCAAGTTCTTCGTTGAGAACATCGTCCTTCGACACGGCGCCCCAGAGGTTCTCATCACCGACAGAGGTACGGCGTTCACGGCTGACCTGACTCAGGCGATCTTGGAATACAGCCACACAAGCCACCGCCGCACCACCGCGTACCACCCACAGACCAACGGCCTCACCGAGCGTCTAAATAAGACCATCGCCGACATGCTGGCCATGTACATCGACGTCGAACGCAAGACGTGGGACGCCATCCTTCCGTACGTGACCTTCGCGTACAACACGGCCGTACAGGAAACGACGCAGATGACGCCATACAAGTTGGTCTACGGACGGAGCCCGGCAACGACGCTCGACGCCATGCTACCAAACGTGACCGACGAGGAAAACATCGACGTGACCACCTACCTACAGCGCGCCGAAGAAGCACGACAGCTCGCCCGCCTACGGATCAAGAACCAGCAGACGACTGACAGCCGCCGCTACAACCTTCGACGACGCCACATGGAATACCAACCCGGTGACCGTGTATGGGTATGGACGCCAATACGCCGACGAGGACTTAGTGAGAAGCTTCTTCGACGATACTTCGGACCGTACAGGGTACTTCGACGCCTGGGCACACTCGACTATGAGGTTGTCCCAGACGCATTACGAACTCCCAGCGGCGCCGTGCGCAACCTGAAGTCGTCCATGTCGTGCGCCTTAAGCCGTTTTTCGCGCGTTAGCGAGCCTGGGGACTCTATTTTTTTCCCTTTGTTATTGTAATTTATTTGTGTATACACTTGTTTTTTTTCTCTTCTATGTTCTTTCACAAGCATCGGGACGATGCTTTTTCAGAGGGGGGCATTGCCTTGCCCACTTCTTGTCTTGTTTTGATGTATTCGGGTTTGACCGGCAGAGACGGTTATCAACGCTCGACGCTGTCCGCGAAGTAGTGTTCTAGAAGCGTCGCGATTGTAGTAGATCGGTTTGTTAAGATTGCGCCCCGCACGCGAATGTTCCAGCTTTGTCTAGAGATTACGCCGCCACCAGCGAGACACTCTAAAAAAAAGGGAGCGAGAATGGAGCAACGGGCTCCGTTCCTCCTTAGGTGCCGCGACTTTCTCCTTTGTGGACGATTTACTCGTCGCGCCCTCTTGCGGCAAGCGCCAAGGGAGGAACTTTTCTCCTCAACCACGTGACTTGCGCGCACGCGCATGCGCACGCCGAGTTAAATCGTGATTCCGTTGATTCCGTGCTGCGGAGAGCGGCTGCCCGTTCGCGCTCACTCGGCAGCCTCAGACCAGACTATCCAGTGCTACTGATCTCGGCCAGTCGCGTGCAATTACTTGTTCCTAGGATTGATGCGAGCAACACACGATTGACGTTCATTGTTTTTGTTCTATGTGTTGAGTAACGTTTGTGGCGTTTTTTTTTTCTTTTTTTTTTTATAGGCTCGGCGTGTGCGCGATGCGCCGCATACTTCCGTGTGTCTCGTGTTGTTTGTATACGTTTGCGCACGATCTGCTTGTCATAAATACAGTAAGTCCCGCTTCACAAAACAGTCTTGTTTTAATGAACGCCTTAGACTGTACACCAATAATTCAACTTTTTTCGGCGTTAACATACTTGGCTAGAGCACGCGTTTTTAGTTTTACACAGCACTTATCAATACAACAAGCAATATAAAGCATGAAGGTTAATTTTTACAACATTTTAGCAAACGTGATACCACTGGACAGTGCATGCGTGAAAGTACGATAACATATAATTGCTGGAGTTTGACGTGTCGAAACCACCGTATGATTATGAGGCACGCCGTAGTGTGGGACTACGAATTAATTTCGATCAACTGGGCTTCTTTAACGTGCACCCGAACATGAGCACATGGGTGTTCTTTGCCTTTCGCCCCCATTGAAATGTGGCCGCATTTTAACGTTAACCTGCATCGTAATTGCTCATATCTGAAAAATAAGTCAATGACTTCTGTCAATTAAGCCAAAATTCTCAATCACATGCGTTTTGGAATACGCATGCCATCACTGAGAATTATGATCGACTTATGCACGCGTGCAGTATGTATCTCTCGTTCTCAGGATTTTGCTTTCGCGTGCGAAACTCAACACAAAATACGCTTCTAATGACAGCTGTGCACAGTGGGTAATCACTAACACTCTCACTCACCTTTGTGAAAAGAGTATTCCAAATCTAACGCAAGACAAACCACCGCCACAACGACAACTACACAGTTGTCGCACAATGACCACAACTTCACACGCCAGGCGAATACCGTGACGTAACGTAGCAGAGCAGTATGTAGGTACAGCGTACTGAAATATTACAGAACACGTAGTGTTGGTAGCGTTCTTTTCCATAATTCGCGCGGTGTAGCGCCAGTTTCTCTACTCAAGTAATCGAGCTGCCGCGACGCCAACGGCCACTGACATCGCTCTCGAAAGACCACCGTCCGGTGCGAGGCCATCTTGTCTTGTTTCTTCGCACGACCCGCGTTGTAACGTACGTATACACAAATGAGGCGGCCGTACCGCATCAGAAGCATTGTCACTGAAGGGCTAGCAGTTGAAAGAATCCATGGCCCATCGTCATGCTTGTGGTCAACGCATGAACAGAATGTGAACAGATGTCAACGCCAAACCACTCAACGAAGTCGACGCGACGAAGGCAAGGCGACAGAATCTGAACATGTTACCGATGTTGCGCCCTCCCACAGTAACTATTGAAAATAAAGAAATCAGAGAGAGAGAGAGAAATTTCATCTGTGGACGCTGTCGGAAGATGGCGCTACTTCAAAATGTCGTCGGAATGGTATGAACGGTTCTCGATATGGTCGTTTTCGCACTAACTTAATCAACTCTGTAATTATATTGTTCATTATTATGCGGCTTTAGATTAACTGGTGCGCTTGGCTAAGCCATAGCTACTATTTAATAATGTCGGCGTATATTGTGACGCAGCCATGGAATCGTAAAGAGTTTAAGAAAAATGATGTATCTTTGTGCCACCATGGTCCACTGTAATTCAGTGACTATATAAGGGCCAGCGCTTCTTAGAGGAGTATGTGAATTGTTTGTGTTGTAGGTTTTATACATGCGAATTAATTGTGTATGTATGAATTGAATGTGCGTACTATGTGTCTGCCTAGTGAACGTGTGCGTATCTACTTTCCGGTGTCCTTGAGTAATCCATGAATGGGCCTACCTCCCCGAAATGCCGTGTGCAGTATCAACGTACGCCGCCTCAGTCAGAAACTTTCTTTTTAGTATTGTTTAATCCCTCTAGAACCACCTACTTCGCGGCCGCGGCGCTCTCATAGCTCCACCTACTTATATGAAGTTGAACATCTATCTATCGAAACTATGCTCTGCTGTGCCGAGATTGTTTTGATGCGACAGAATGTACATTTTGGAGGCACAGACGCGTGGATAACGTCGCTACACCGTTTGACGCTTCGACAAATAAAGACAACAAGCCTAACGTACAGTCTCCGGGTGAGAGCCCCTTTGCAGTACCCGTCTCTTTTAAAGTGAACGCCGTTTCGCTGGCCGAGCGAAGCGTACGAGTTCCGTCGTTCCGTTTCGCGAGGTTTTCATCACTACAGGTTTGTCTGCTTGATTTTATTGTCATAGCGTTCGATATTAAGCTCAGCGGGACCGTTTTTTGTGACTGCCAGTGCCGCATACTCTTTATCAGTCGAGAATCGATGCGCTCGCTAGGCCTAAATCTATTGCTCGCTTCACTGGCTTGGCGTCAGCCATCTTGATTTTGACGGTTTCTCCATTAAAAAGGGAGAAACGGTTTCTCCATTTGAAGACGAGCATTGGGGACATCGCCGTTTCTCCCTTAAAGGAGAGAGGGTCACTCCATTTTTTTTAAGAATGTATTGCTGGAAAGTTCGATAGCGCCTGTATAAAAGCCGACGCGTGTGACCGCTTGTCAGTTGATCGACGGACGACGCCCTGTTCGCCGCTATCACTGTACAGCGTGCATTGCTGTAGTTCTAGTTCTCATTTTCCGGCCACAAGTTCGTCGACGTCACGACCACGTGACAATATATAAATAAAATTCACGAACCCTTGCCCTATCTGAAAATCAGGGCAAGCCCAGCTTGGCGCGTGTTGTCTGTTGCCTGACATTTCTTTATTTCTATCTATCTATCTATCTATCTATCTATCTATCTATCTATCTATCTATCTATCTATCTATCTATCTATCTATCTATCTATCTATCTATCTATCTATCTATCTATCTATCTATCTATCTATCTATCTATCTATCTGTCTGTCTGTCTGTCTGTCTGTCTGTCTGTCTGTCGCATTGCGCAATTTTTCTTCCTCCATGCTGGGAATTGGACCTTCATCTACTTGCTTAGCACCACAACACTGCAGTTGCTACAGACAGCAAGGACAAAGGCCATGCGTTCCTATCCAGACCGCAATGAAATGTTGCAACGTGAAATGACAAGCCCTCTAGATAAAACGATCGGACTGCCATATCAGAAACGACTGATCGTCGACAAGCCCACGATCGAGAGAGCATCAGTTGTTGAAAAACGGCGCGTCCAAATCAGTGTTGTAGGCGTTACCGAGAACAGTAACTAAATACGTTACTCGTTACGCTAACAAAAAAGGAACGCGTTACCGCCCTGCGTTACCTCTTAAAAAAGGTAACGCGTTATCGTTACAGTTACTCTAAAAAAAGTAACGTACGTTACTTCTGCCGTTACACTATGGTCAGAATTTTTATTCACCGCATTTCCACTGTAAGAACCCCGAAGAACAGTTTTACAAAGCTGATATTTATAATTCACACAACACTTCCATCACAAACGACAATTTTTGCGCGAAGTACCGATTTAACGAGAATATATGTTGCACAAATGTGCCGTACCATGGCAAGAGTAGCGTAGCCAGAAATTTTTTTCGGGGGTGGGGCGGGCGTTAAGCCATACGTTATGTATGTTTGCGCGTGCGTTTGTATGTGTGCCTGTACATATACACATGGAAAATTGAAAGATTTCGGGGGGAGGGAGGGGAGGCGGGTTGAACACCCCCAACCTCCCCCTCCCCCTGGCAACACTGGCAATAGTGGAGTGACATAAAGTCGCCTGTACACGTGATGGCTGCGAACTATGTGGCACATGGTAAATCCATTTTCTCAGTGTGACGTTAAACAGAAAATGAGGTTTTATCATGAACGCTCTCCTTAAAGAAAACACCACAATTCTCGACAACTCTACGGCAATTCTGACGGTGCGCTTCTACTAAAAAAACAGATGATCAAATAGTCATAAAGAAATGCTTAAACGGCTTAGTATTGGAGAAAAAAAATTGGTACACGTATGCATTTTTCCCCCTTTAAAAATCTGTATAGTTGCCTCGAAAATTGCGAGCGTTTATGTGAAAGCGTTCAAGGTTAGCCTCGTTCGCTGAAAAATTGGGTAACCATAGAAACGCGTATCCGCAGTAAGCAATGAAACAATAGCTGCATTTCAAAGCTGTCATCGGATGGATTGCCTCTCTTCTTAATGAATACGTCCGCACCTGCACTAAATAGGCACCCGAAGAACGCATTCGATGGTACTCTTAACGCCTGATGAATGAAAACAGCGCGAAAAAACGTAAGAGGAGACGAAGAAGGATGCAGCACAAGCGCATGTTCTGTAGCCTTCTTCATCTCCTCCTACGTTCTTTCGCGCTATTTTCATTCATCATGAATTACCAACTCGCCCAACAGTCTATTCTTGACGCCTGGCGGGCCGACATGAGTACGCCGCTGTGACAATAGAACGTCGGGGCGAGCTCTGCAATAGTGAGGCCTATGAGACGAGGGAATTTTGTGTAAAATTTCCGGGATAATTGAAAAAGAAAAAATAACGAGTAACGTGACACCTCACGTTGCCGAAAAATGTTAACGTAAGTGCGTTACCCGTTACAGTTCCTATAAAGTAACGAGCACGTTACTAAGTTACCGAAAAAAATTGGCCGCGTATCTGCGTGCTTCGCTGCAAATGTCGTCTAAAGACGATAGAAGAGGCGATGCGTGAGATATGGACTCCATCTGGCAATACGTCGGGAAACATGAGTGCTGTGTTGCGGGCTGGTAGTCCCGGCGCAGCTGCAGGCGAAGCTGGCGGTGACCAACGCGACCGGCGGGGACGCCAGCCAGCCCGAACACGCGGTTTGGCGCGAAGCGCTGAAGCAGAAGAAACGTCCGCACTCAACGAGTACTCTCCACACACTCTTTTATTTACACGTCGCCTGGGTAAAACAGGAATGCCAGAGCGGCGCCCCATGGCATTCGTACAGTGCAATAGGGAACCGAAACCGAAACACAACAATGAGCTCGTGCAGAGGGGACGGAGCAAGGCAAGTTTAGCGCAGTCGCATTTTCAGCGCAGCTTAAGAAACTAGGCTCTTTAGAATTACGTATGTATGCATTTTCTATTAAAGGAACACACCGCGTAATAATTACCTAGTGATGTTGCGCCTCAGATATGCTTAATGTTTGCTTTTTGATCGACAATGTACACAAGTATGAACCTAGTCAGCCGTTCAAGATGACTGGGCCCTTGGGCAAGTGGTTCAACTTTGGCCGAGTGGCTGAACGAAGTGACGTGCCGACAAACAGAAAGACAGACAGAAAGACAGACCAAAATTTCTCCGTTTAAGTATCCCAAGAAAGACTATCGTTTTTAAAAGCAACGCGTTACCAGTAACGGCGTTGCTTGTAACGCGTTACCGCCAACACTGGTCCCAATTACACATGTGGCCGGCGCGCCTTCGAGGGCAGCATTTCTGTACGCTCGCCGGCGCCGGTTTCTTCGTAGGACGCCGCCCCTGAAATCTGTGAGTTATGAAAACTTCGCTTAAAAGTACACAAGAGAGTCAACAAGAAGTATATACCCGATTAACTACCCTCTAACTTAACTAACTTAGCTGAATTAAACTAACTTGGCTGAAGGATAAAGAAAAATTCACCAAAGCAAAGATATACAGGAACAAGCGGAGGCGGAGGGGAGTATGGGACGTATAAGGACACTTAATTGTGTGGCACTGTGCGTATACGTGAGCACATTTTATAGTATAGCTTGCTCGCGGTTACAGGCAAGCACACTTTGCGTGCCGGGCTTGCATCAGCATGAGATAACTCCTTCTGAAGCCTAACAAAGAAACAATCACTGTTTTCGAGTCACCAAGGTTCGCTTTGATTGGTGGGCTTTTCTTTTTTTCTTTATTTGGTCGTATGACGAAAATCTAAAGGCACATTACTGTTGTGTAGTTTGCGCTTGCTTCCCGGCTTAACAAGTTTTCGTGCTAGAAGGGTTGAACGTGAAACGACCAATCTTTGAGCTCGCCGTCAAGGAGACCGTGGAATGCAAGAGTCAGCGCTGAGCTATATAGTTTTCCTGGAAACGTGCCTGCATGCGCCATTTTGTTCGACTTTTCCCTTTTTTTTAGGGCCCCGCCACTGACAGCGTTATTCGCCTTTTATTTATTGAGCGGGTAGGAACATTCTTTCGTGACTGTACGCGCTTTTTGCGATCGTGCGTGTGTTGCCACAAAGGACGATACCTGCGATGTCAGCTGCCGTGCGCTCGCGATCGCTTATGTATAGAAAGCACAGCGCAGCGTGACATCGCACCGCCCGCATCGCAGCCGCGATGCATGAACGGGCACATTCCGCCCGCTCTGTATGTGGGTGCAAGGCACATCATGTGAAGTGGCCGCCGCGATCGCTGCGCAAACGCGTGCAGGATGAGTTCACGCTAACTGCAGCCAGTGTTCTCTGTCTAGAATGGTAGGGATTCATCGCGGATGAATCATCGCCATCCTCATCATTATTATCGTCGTCATTATCATCATCATCAGCCTGACTGCGCCCACTGCAGGGCAAAGGCTTCTCCCATGTTCCACCAATCAACCCGTTCCAGTGCTTGCTGCTGCCAACCCGAGAACTGCCTAATCTCATCTGCCCACCTGACTTCCTGCCTCCCCTTCGCGCGTTCGCCTCCACTTGGAATCCATTCTACTATTCTTAATGACCAGCGGTTATCACACCTTCGCGCCACATGCCCTACCTCTGCAATCTTCTTCTTGATTTCGGCTGACGTCCTTAGCGCCAATTTGTTCCCTGACCCAGCTCTCTTCTTGTCCCTTAAGGTTATACCTATCAATATTCCTTCCATTGATCTCTGCGTCATCTTCAATTTAAATCACAAATACAAGGAAGATAAGCAGTGTTTGCGTTGTATGTTTTCTCTTAAACTTGTTTCCGTGTCTCTACGCCTTATAGCTGATAGACGTTCCCGGGCTATACAAGTTGTTTAATGTAAGTGAGCCAAGAATTAGACAAAAAACAAAACGTGAGCTGTTGCACTTAGTGATGACCAGCGAAGCTCTTAGCACAAGACACAGAGGTGGCACAGAGTTGCGAACCATGGCCGATCACGCATCCTGCAGCTAAATCCGAAATGTATGTCCAGGAAGTTTCTTTTGATTGTAGTATACGTGCCTTTAAAGTTTTTCATTTGAGCAGCATGTGTCTTTTTGCCGCGACATGCGCGTCTTGTCTGGCTTGCCGCAAGCGCTTGGCGTTTCGGGCACGGTCGCAGTTGGTACTTTCCACCACTTTTTCCCTCTTCATTCTTTAGTAGATCTGTGGTGAGCGGTGGAGTTTATTATTAATTTTGTTGAAGTTTTACGTCCCAAAACCACGATATGGTTAGGAAAGGACGCCGTAGTGTAGGGCTCTGGAAAATTTCCACCAACTGAGGCTCTTTAACGTGCGCCTAAATCTAAGCACACAAGCCTCTGGCATATTTATCTTCATCTAAATGGGACCGCGACGGCCGGGATTCGATCCCGCGACCTTCGGGTCACAGGTCGAGCACCATAACCGCTACACCACTCCAGCGGGTCAGTGGCTGGTTGCCTATTTTAGTTGGCACGTAAGTTTTTGTTGACACAGAGGAAAGATGCGCCGAACCCTAGCCATACACAGCTTTGATATAAAAGTGATTAATCGCAGCTGAAAGAAACCAGCGGCATGCGGTGTGCTGTGATGGGGCGCTGCTTCGAGAATTCTTAAGTTCTACTTGATCAGTTAACTAATTAAAATCAAATGCGTGAAATTAAATTTGTAGTTACTTTAGAACCATGTGCGTTTCGTAAAGTTGTCGAGGGAATTCATAAAGGGGCCTTCCGATTTTTTGGCAACGTATACATGCTGCCTCATTCTTTTTTTTTCTTTTCTTGTCTGTGTGTTTAAACAAAGCCCACGGAATATGAACTCAAGTTATATATGCGGCTGCGCTCATGCGCTATTGTGCACAGTGCTCTCAACCGTGCTTCGAGCGAAAAAACCGTGCGCTCCGCTTTCGCTTAATTATCAAACTTCGCTACCAGTCTCTGCCGTGTGCCGCCGTGGAAGGTGCTGACGCACTGGAAAGCCAGTGCCGAGAGCACAGACTTGACAGTGATGAAATTAAAGTAATTACATCGTAGAAAACAACGCGAATAACGGAGACAAAGAACCCCTACACATATTTCTTCGATGTTGCAGTACCAACTTGCCCAGCAAGCATCTTATTCAGTAATTAAATTACTTTCTGCTGTAATCAGTGAAGCAACGAATCGTGGTGTTATGGTTTGGTAATTTAGTAATGCAATCAAGTGTTTCAAGCGAGTAATTTGCGCAAAAGTACTTCCTACTTTTTCAGTTACGTTGACTCAAATGTGCAATGTTCGCTTCCTTAAGTTATAGAGGTATCATATTAAAAGGGAGCAAAATAACAAAGAAGTTAATCTGGTGCGCCCAACCTCAATCATGAGAGATGAACGAAGACACCTGAGATTTCAATGCGCTGTAAAAATAAGGGTCATGAGTTAAGGCATGAATGATGAACTTACGTTTAATTTCAAAGAATATCATTAGTTTTCAGAAGTAGCAGTAACCTAAGGTCATCACTGTCGACCAGCCGTATTTGTACTTTAGTTTATCAACGTTACGAATTCTTTGAAAAGTATCCAGTAATGTAATTTAATTACTTTTTAAGTGTAATTTTTGCCTTCTGAACTAGAGCCACAGCCGCTCCAAGTCGATGGTCTTATCACCGTTCACTTCACCGCGTCCCATGGATGCTGAAGTGAGGAATTATAGGTGTTTCACATATATACATATGTGTGAATTTCGCTTCTTTCGTGCAGTCTTATAGGCGCACCACCTGCTAGTGATCGTAACCGGATATGTGCGATAACTTGATTCGTTAAAGTGTTTCTGGCCAATTTTTCGATCATTATTGTCATTTCTGCATGTATATCGCGATTTTGTTTTCTCTTTGTTTACAAGACAAAGAGTTGCCCTTGAGTCGCGAAGCAAAGCACTAAAATAAGTTTAATGAGGCATACAACATAACAAACAAAGTAACGCCGAAAACCGACCGATACCGTAGCGCCTAGGTACATAGTTAGGCACTCAATGTAACAACACACAGTGGTCCCGGACAGAACCCTAAACACGGTGCATTGTCCCGAACAAAGCCTGCCATTTTCTTTTTCTTCCTTCTTCGTGCGTTGGCATCACGAGAGATGTTACACGACGTCTCATTGTCTGAGGAATCAGAGTCCGCCTATATGGTTTCCACCGTCGCCACGCCATCGTCATACTGCGGAGCGCCCGTGTGCGCAGAGACAAGTGCCGAAGATCGGTGCTGTCCCACAAAGGAGGACTCCGTTCGTCCCGTCCCGCCTCCACCGATGGAACAACATCGGAGGGCGCGGTCGCATTGTGCGATCCCCATTGCAGCGGGCCTGCCTGCGCAACGGAGTGCACACAGTGCCCGCAGGTTCTGTTCCCATTGTGCTACGCCAGTGAGCCGATCGCGGTGGCAGTCGACAAACTAAAGAGACGCACACGCACGGTGTTTGTTTGTTATTGGTGCCCCCGTGGAATGCACGTCTCGTTTGCACTTGGGGGGCGAACGAGAAGGGACGTGATGGTGGTCGGCGCTGTATGTCACGCGTCCGTCGTTTCGTGTTGCCGTTGTACGTCGCTCGCGCCGCATTGTGTTACGCGGGAACGCGATTGGATGGCCGTGGTTGCGGCGCGTCGCGAAGCACGGTCCACTGACAATGGCAACTGATTGGTTTTTTTTTTCCCGCTCACTCTCGCTGACGGGGCTTGTTTCCACGCGGTCGGGGCATTTGCTTTGTATTTCTGGGTAAATGTGGCCCCCGGGTCGGTTCTTGGGGCCAACGAGATCGAATGTCATGTCGTCGGCGGATGACCGCCGCTCTGGTGTCAGCTGCTAGAGCTAGACGGTTACAGTGCGGCAATCAGTACTAGTTTTCACCTTATCCCCTCCGTCCTTCCGTCCTTGTTTCATCAATAAACAACCACTAGTACTTGTGAAGCGGGGCGTGCACCCGACACTGTGGTGAAATTGTCTCCCCAATGTTATTCTCGCGCGTACTGGGCATATGGTTCAATCACATTATTTCATCAGTGCAAAGAGGTCGATGTGGTGCATGTATTGTGTATTATTTTGTGCATCCTACACATTCGGCTTGCGCCGTACATCCTCCCCCCCCCCCCCCCCCCCCGCGTATATTATTTCCCTGTTTGCGTAGCCCTTGTTTCTGTATCATGAAGTCTTTTCTTCTTTTTTTTTTGAGAGAGAGAGAGTGACGCTTACGAAAAAATCTCTTGTTCCTCTGAATAGGACGATTTGTGCCGTAAATCTTAACTGCCTTAGCCGGAAGATTGCTTTTGCTTCACGTATGTATCGTGCACTTTTATTACGGCGTCGCCCGCTATTCCGTTAATTAATATCCGTAAGGCAGCTTGCACTTTCTACACTCGCTAGCATTTCTTTCAACACAAGTACCGAATAAAGAACATACAACAGAAAACAAAGCTCTGCATAACTACGTAATTACAAGGAACGAGTAGTCAGCAGGAGTGATCAAAGTGACATTGGAAGATAGGTTTTAATATTGTTATGAGAGATGCGGGCCAAACGTGTATGTACTGGACCAGGGTCACGAAGTTCAAGACTGCGACAGCATTCTCCAACTCTTGCTTTTTGACGCAGGCGTCCCTACGCAGCCCAAAAAAACTGAGAGAGTACGTCTTTCTCGGGTCGCCACGCACTAAGAAGTTATCGGCATGCAGACAATGGATACTGACGGAATACATAAAAGCGCGTCCATGCAGGGGTCCATCACAGTTTCGAGGCAATAACCTTCCACTCGGGCCAATTCGCTCCCATGTGCGGACGCGCACAAACTCCTAGAGAATACCACATCTACGCGCAGTATGCACGGGTCACGAGTGGACACCGCTCGCTGCAGCACACAGCGTTCGCTCTCCGTTCGTGCACAGCACGCAGCCGCCTTCGATGCGAGGCCAACCCAAGAACGAAGACGTGCAGTCTCCACGCCTCAGCCTGGCCGCGGAATCCTCGGCTCACGGTTGATGCAGCTGTTGCTGCCTCGAATCCTGAACGATGGGGGGGGAGGGGGGGGGAGATAAACAGAAAGCGAGGTATTGGGTGAGGAGGGTGTAGAGGGAGTATATAGCTAAGAAAAGTGTACGGGCGCGCGATGGTACGTGAGTTAAAACGCGCGGAGGAGACTGGACCTGCGGAGGATGGCGTGCCGGCATACGGGCGTGGATCGCCGATCAAGAAGGCGAAATATGACTTCGCAAAGCGAAATAACACGAGACCGGCGGGTGGGGGCGCGACTGGCGGAAGGTTTTCGGGCTACGGGGAAAAGAACAAATTGATATAGCAGAGAGAAAGGTGCGGGAGGAGAAGGGCAGCGGCGTGATCGCCGAGTCCTTGACGGCGGCGCTGCGAAAGAGCAAGTGGAAGAGTGGGGGGATCGCTGCTGGGAGAGCGGGGCAGCGCATCGGAAGCTCTACTACCGCAGTCGCTCGCACTTTACTACAAGTGGTCGAATGTGTATCACTGAGGAAGTATAGCTCTTACACATAAAGAGGTCGTGTGTAGGATCTGTACATACGCTATGTGTTTAACAAGGAAAGCAGCGTGAAATGTAAGCATAAAATCGAATGGTGTGATCAGCTGGCTACTTCCATTAAAATTTGTATAATTGGAAATCTTCGCTTGAGGCGTGGACTCCTGTCTGGTACCCGACAAGTGAGTTCCATCGAGATGGCAGGAGGGAGTTGGGGAACTTAAACGTTGTGTTTTCAACTATGTTTACCAAAGGGGGGGGGGGGGTTAAAGAGAATTCGGGGTAAGAGAAAACTTGGAGACGCCCCCTCCTCTCCACCACCACCCAGGCGCCGCACTGTAGGTACAGAAGTATTGCAAACGTTCGAATATGTCGCACTCTTAAATAGAGCGGTTTCGTAGTTGTTCACGCAATCCATATTTTTCTTGCTTCTTTGGACGCTAGAACGGCGAAATGAAATGAAAACCGGAAAAAACAAAGAGGAGGACCAGGTCCTCGCGTTGATCCCATCTTAATTACTGTGACTCTCGTCATGAAACCTAATGACTACGTTAGTCACAATACCACATTGTTTTTGCCGGTTATGCACACAGTGCCGCTGCTTGTGAACATTTCAATTTTCCCCCGTTTTTTATAATACGTACGCATACGCACACACTCATGAGGAAACTTAAAGAGTGGTTGAACCACCGCCGAAACAAACTTCTGGTGCTACGCCTCTGTTATAAGCCGATACTTACGGTATAGATGCCCTGGTTTACCGACCGGACCCCTGAGCGGCCGACTGGCTGAGCAACCGACATACTGCGAGATGCCCTCTGGCGCGGAGGTAGGTACGTACGTCCGGTGTTCCTTACCGCGTCTGGGACGTCCGATGTGCAGAACGAGCGAGGCAGGGAGAGAGAAGGCACGCATATGGAGTGAAAGGAGAAATAGAGTGAGCGAAAGGAAAACAGGGTCAGAGGTCAGCATCAAAAGAGAGGAGCGAGAGAGTTCGGTCAAGACGCGAGGAGGCTATACAGAGCGGTCGGCGTTCGGAGCAAGTTGGAACAAGGCGTCCGTTCTTCCATTTGTCCGGCTCCGGGAGAGGGCGGTAGGCGTGCGCGTTGCGCGGGGCCCTGCGGGCAAAAAGATCATTTACATGGAAAGAAGCGAAAGTACACGCGGTTAAAGAAAGTGCAGCGGTGGGCCGCGCTTGTGTTTATAGCCCTCTGCGTGACAGAGGACTGGGATGATGATGACGGGCCTAATGGTCAGTCCGGCCGAGGGGAGAGCGGACGCCGGCGTTTCCCGAACAAAACCGCAGCGCTTTGTGGTGCGCGGCATGTATTGGTCATCCTTGAGCCATGAGATAGCGCGCTTATGCGTGTACACACATGGGCAAAAAGCTGCTGCAGGCTCTGTTGCGCAAGACCGGAAACAGGATGATTATGATCGTTCTGTGCGCGAGCCGTCTCTGGAAAATTGCCTCGATTTATTTATTATTTTTTGTATTTCTTCGACATCCCATGTATCTGCTTGAACGGGGTCTCTGGTTTCCTTTTGTTGCCCAAGCGATACGGTGGTATGCGGCTTCCTCTTCCAGCCAGCCTTTCCCTCCACTCCCCTAAGGTTAACGTCTTGCAAGAGCGTTACTAAAAATTTCGTTTTCTGGAAGCAGTTTAGTAAAATCTGAGGTTAAATACGGCGGTTTTACGTGTTGTAACGATGATATCTATATGAGGTCCCGTCGTAGCTTGTTTCCAAACCCTAGATGGCGCAGTAGCGAAACTCCCGGTTTCCGTCAGGGGCGGTTGAGTCGCGTGGGCTCAGCAGAAACTTGACGTATGACGTCACACCACGGCCAAATTTCGAATGAAAGGGAAAGGATCTGCCCGACGCTGCATGGCTATCGCTATTTTGCCAGTGCCATCGGTTGGCCTCTGTCACTGGCGGGTACAATAATCCACGCCATGCCGCTTCGAGGTTCCCACTATTGCGCAAACATGCCCGAACCAGAGTCGACAGTCACGCGCCGCTCCACCATTGACGGCATAAAAAAAGTTACGTTTCTATTAAGGTCACGTGACCCAGCCGCACTTGACGATGACCACTCTTTAGCCCAGGGGCCTCAAGCACGCGGTACGCGGGACGCATGCAGCCCGGCCCGCACATGGCTGTCTTCGTCCCATACCTTTTTTTTTTTATTTCCTTAAAAAGTACGTTAATGCGCTACACATACGTGACTGGTCTCAATTATTTCTGACGTGAGACACCACATACGGTCAGCATGCGTTAGACAAAAGCGTGGAACAAACACTCTCCAATTCAGTATCGGCGTCCAGATTTCAGCCATTCTGGAGAATAGTATGGATATGTTTATGAAAACTTGACCTGTAATCCGCTTCAGTAATGGGCCATATATGGACACAGGAGATTCATTCTTTCAAAGGGCTACGTTAGCTGATATTCGGTTCAAACTCCTAAGCTCGGGAAAAGGAAAAAGGTTTGTACCTTTCAGCCCTCTTTCCCGAAGCTCACACGGCTGTGTAACGAATGCATTAGTATACTGCCTTGTCGTTCTTCGTACAAAGCTCGCTGAGTGCAAACTCAGAACTCGCGGTACGTAGTGGTATCACAGAGACCCTAGTGCGGAGGAGAAGGCTGAATGAGCAACCGAGGTACCGCGAGACGCCTGCCGGCGCAAGTAGTTGCGGTGTTCATTACGGCATCGTGTGACTTGATTGGTTACCGCCTCGATTTCTTCGTTTATTAAGCGAATGCTTGCTGCAACTCGCACGACCAATAAAAACTGCGAACCTTACTTCGTTGTAGTTCTCTAACGCTTTGCTATCGCCATCACTCCTTCGCCTTGCAGCAGAAACTGTCACTATTTTTTTTTAATTTATTTATTGAACCGCAGCAGTATACGGTCCGAAAGGTTTGAACGCGGTCAAGGAAGACTCGACGGCGTTCTTCATCAGCGTCGAGCCGGCTTCATCTGATTACCGGCAAAATTCATCTTCTGTTAAAGTCATTAATTCTCGAAGCCGCAAAAGTGTCGCCTTCTTGAACCCTTCAGGCTAATTTCGTCGCTTTAGTTAGTTCTTTATTTTAGTTAGTTCAGAAGTGACTTTGAGCGCATGCTAACAGCTATTACGGGAACCGACTAAGCAAGGAAAAGAAAGTGTATCTTAATCACACCAGCCGTTTACTTGGCAATCCTCAAAGCCGAGTGCATTAACAAGGTTCCTCTTAACGAGAAACTCGTTGGCGCGTAAAATCAGGCTGCTGCACTATGCATGAGAACTTCCGAGACGTTAATTTAAGTTCTTCTATCTTCTTACTTCCATCGCAGAAACACCTTTAAAAAATATCTGCTATCTTTAAACTTCAGTTCGTTAACAACCAGCGGGACGTTGTGTGCCGGCGTGGTTCAAATCGGTACACAACAAAGCCGTGATGAGAAGATGGTGCCAAACATTCCAAAATGAGCCTGCAACCACTGAAAGACAGTCTTCTGGCTGGAGCAATAGAGAACGTTCGGAACATTGGTTACTTGCCAGGCGTAAGTTTCGTGACGTGGAGATGAAAACACCATCAATAGGTGTCCTGTAATACCAGAAAGCAGGGGCCATTTCCTGTGCGGTTCCTCCACACTATAACACGCCGGAGTTGAAGAGATCTAATGCGCAAGCCCAGCTTGCGCATTAGATCATAGAGTATAACGTCATGGAGTATAACGAAACATGATAGCCTATAGACTAGTCAGGATTCATGAATGCGCTAGACTAGTCAGGATAGGCTAGTCGGGATTCTGAACGACGGAGTACCCTGTTAACATTTCATTAAGGAACTACTGAAAGAAGAGAGCTCATATATACATTTATCACTCTACTCTTTATTCTTGTCTGAATTGTGTTCAGAATATGCAAAGAAAGTTTCAGCGTTTGTGCACTTCTTAAGAATCGCGACGCCGGCTAATCTTCCATAGGATATGCTTTGAATGGGGTAGATTAGGCTGCTATCACTCATAGGGGTTCTGCATCATAAAAAATTACTGTAAAGTATATTGTAACAGTATTACCGCATCTTTCCCACGTTTCTCATAGTCCTTCTTTATTCATTTTATTTCTGTGGCTGGTACGCTAGTATTTAACACCTTCATTTTGTTTCATTTAATTTATTTGAACGTTTCGTAAATGCCCACGTAGAGGGCAAAAAGAGAGTATCCGTCTCCTGACTTGGCTCACTCATCTTGAGGCACTTCAAGCAGATATACGGCAAGACAGGAACAGATAAGTATAGAATAAATATATACAAGCAAATAAACGATGAACACTACAACAATAGGAGCATATAAACATAGGTTCAAGCACACTGTGGCTCACAAAAATAAACATTTACAAAAGACTGCGAAACTAGCAAAACTTAACACATATTCAAATACAAGCAAATACAATTGTAATATGTAGAACATTAACTTAATACCCTCAGCACGTGCGACGCAGAGTTATGTTTATTTTTAGTGCGCATAGCGTGCCCGTCCATACATAAAGCTTCACCATCTGTAAGCCATCCTACCGTGCTCTGTTGAAAGCTGTCACTAAATTCCACGTGCTACGAAAATTTACTAGCACACTTTTGCCTCTCTGGTTGCAGGCATATTATTTCACCGCAATCCTGTACAGAATGTGAGTCCGAATTAAAAAAAAAAAAGCTTTCCTTTCGCAACGATTGTTCTTCATCGATGGTAGAATATCGTACGTTGAACATCGTAAGCAATTGAAATGTTTGCCTACGTCCATTTCTAGTGCGACAGCTTTTCATTTTTTAATATTAGCCACAATGACTTCTACCGAAGCGAGGAGGAGTCATAACGAACATTCATAACGAGGAGTCACGACTAGTCAAGAACCAACGCAGTCATAGCGGGGAAGGGTAGCGGCTTGGGCTAATTGGTATGTCATGACGAATTGTATAGCGCGAACAGGGTACTTGGACAGACAGAAAAAATGAGGACGGGTAGGTGTATTAATGACCGGATAAGGGAACGCGCTAACAACGTAAAAAATGGCAAAGACGGGTTCCTGGCACAACACTGTACATCTTGTAAATGTTCACCCCCTTTTTGAGCGCACAGTCACTGTGTATAAACACAGGAATGATCGCACCCGAATGATTGTTGAGGCTGCGCAGATGGCAAGCGAGAATGACATGTGTGTTAGTAAGCCATCCGTAGCCCTCTCTGACAAGGAATTAAGTTTCCTAGCACTGGCGCACGCACGCACTGACCGGTTTGTTTTTTCATCTTTTGTTTGATTTTGATTTCGCAGCGTCTGCCTTAATGTTTTTCGCTTAGCGCATCCTCTGTCACATGTTCATCTTTTGCATTTTGTGCCATATATAAATGTTCGATTCTGCTTAATAAAATCAGTTGGAAGTTAGCGCCCGTCCTCGTTTTTTCTGTCTGTCCGAGTACCTGTTCGCGCTATACAATTCGTCATAGCGGGGAGTCAGAGTCACTGTGCTTTTCATTAGAGCCGCATTCCCCTGACTAAACACCTGCACAATAACGCCAATACATAAAGCAATAACGGAGACGTCGTAACATACAGCAGGGTTGGATTGGTCAGCATGATCGATCTGAATAATGTGATAAACTTGTTCATGTATCATTTCGCATTCTGCAACAAGCTTATGTTTACTTTGTTGTGTCATTGTGTCATTTAAGAGAGTGTACTTGTCTTATGTTATGATATTGCGATTAATCGTGATGTCCAATGGCCTGCGGTGCCAAAGTTTCATTGGGAGCAAAGGCCTCGTGTCAGGCTGTACAGCTTTCAATCTCTGCTCTCGCTCCTGAAAGAATTCAGGACAAACATGCCTCAATTCAACTCCAACAAGTGAAGCCTTTCCAATAAACTTTTTCAGCTCCGAGTAAGCATCTTGCGCTGTTGTTTCTTGTATCCCGTCTGTTGTCGCGTCTGACAAGCTTCGAAGTTGAGCGTCCCAATATGCCTCGTCCAACGACCAGCCTGTACCGCTTATTGTTCGGTGCCTATGCAGTAAATGCAATCTGCATGTACGCGAATTTGGAATCGGTGGGTTGTATACATCAAAGCGTGCGAGGCCCTTCCCATTCACGACCGAATGAAAGTACCATGCAGGAAGTCTTGCTCCACAGAGCTTACGCGGCTTCGTAATAAGCGCGCCATGTTTGCAAAGCCTTTCTTTGAAGAAGGAACTTTCGGAAGGCGGCCGCCTATAAGGCTTCTGGAAGCGCGGCAGCCGTGCCTATTAGCGAGCAATGCCTTATTGTCATTCCTGGGCTCGCATTAGGGATTACTGTCGAACGCCCGCGGAAGCCATGTTCGCTCATTTGCAGAGCGTTGGCTGCAAAGGAAAGCAATTTAAGGCGCGGGAGTGTTTACTTGACTAGCTATTTCAACTTGACTAAGGCGCTTGTCTAGTATGATTAGGAGATGTGGCACAGGGCGCCGCTTTGTGTGGCTCGTCAGAGGTTCTGAAATATGAACCGGGATCAAATCTTTTGCTAGTTCTTTATTGTTCGTATTTAAAAGGCGGTTCTTAATGGTGGAATGAGAAACCTTTGAAGCGGTGGAATGGTCGTTAAAGGTATAGTGCAGGGCACGTATAATGGTGGCGCGTTCATATACGTAGCATATACGTAACGAAAGCATCATTATCTTCTTCAGCAAGACAATCTTAGTAGCTGATAGGGACTGCTGGCTGACCAGAGCGAGGCGTGACTTTGTGACCATTCCTTCTTCCTTGTTAATCTGAAAACATTAAAAAAGAAATACTGACTGCAAGTGCACATATTGGGCAGGTAGTCTCTAATTAATGAGCAAGCGCATAACACAAAAACATTAAGCAATGCCGACTGTCTGTCTGTCTATTTATTTATTTATTTATTTATTTATTTATTTATATTTGGTATACCGTAGGGGGCCCGAAGGGCACTACATGAGGAGGGGCGAGGGGGTGTTACTAAGGGGTAACTGACATAATCACAATGCAGGCAAAATACAGCACTTGAATAACCGCTAGAAGTACAATGTCACAATCAAAAATGGTACAGTACTAAGAATGATAGTTCAATACCAGATTTTTCTAGAAGTAAGATGCACACACAACAATGATAATGCCACGCGCGCTTGTGTTATTATTTTTATCTATATAACCAGTCCATTGCACGCGTAGCCGCTGCCTTGCGGAGGCCGCGCCCTAATGTCTGGGAACCTTCAAGATTATGTTAGAATCTTCTTATAGGCTTCAGCGCGCAAACGCGAACAGCTGAGATTATTCTGGAACTAACGGGGCCCCCAGCGATAAGTCTTGAATGCTCGATGGAGCATGTATAACATGCCGGCGCGCCTTGCCGTGGTTTAGTTTATCGACAGCCGACGCTCTGTTCACCGCTATCTGTGTACAGTGTGTATTGCTGTGGTTTGACTTTCCATTTCCGGGCCACAAGTTCGGCCGAATGAAGAGTTCATCTTCGACACGCCGACCGCTGTCTTCGTCGACGTCACAACCCCATGACAATAACATCAGGAGGCTGATATTCATGTTTGCTCAGTTTCTAAAGTGAAGGTTAATCATACACTTTCTTCAGTAAGAAATGCATAAAAGTTAGCTACTAAAAAGCGTCGTCACGCTCGAGAAACGAGTGGGGCAGCGAGTGAAATATTGATAATCGTTGATAGTCGCAACGCTGGATGGAAGAGAACTGCATTGATCGACTGATAGTAACAAAGATGAATTCCGGCATTTTTCAGTATTAGAAAAAAATGATTTTATTTATACGTGGCAGATACTGTGGCATAAAGGTCAGAGCGATTTGATAAGTACTGCCACGCGCGTTTCTTTCCGTACTTTCACGTAATCGACTCGTTACACGTGTAGCCACTGCCTTGCGCGCGCCGCACCGGAATGTCTAGGAACATTCCCGATTATTTTAGATGGTTCTGATAAGCTTGAGCGCGCAACGCGCACAGAAAAGTTTGTTCTGGAACTATCGCGGCCACCAACGATCAGCCTGGAACAATCGATGCCACATGTATAAATGCCGACGCGCCGTACCACAGATCAGATACTCTAAGGCCGACCATGTTCTCGCCGCTATCACTGTACAGCGTGAAGTGCTTGTACTTCGACATTTCATTTTCCGGGCAGAAGTTCGCCCGCTAATCAGTTCCGTAGTTCCGAGCATAGGCGTGCGCAGGGTTCACCATCAGGGGGGCCAAGGTACATCGCAGCGCCCCCCCCCCCGACCTACTAAGTCAATGTATCGGGCAGATTTTGCGCCCCCCCCCCTTCTTAGGACATCAGGGAGAGCGGCCCCCCCCCCCCCCCCTGCACCCCCCCCCTGTGCGCACACCTATGGTTCCGAGTCCTGCTGGAGCCTTCTTCACCGTCACGGTCATGTGACAATATCAACATGAAATAATAACGAAGTGTCAAATCATACAGCGCGAATAAGGCAAGCATGTAGAATTGATAACAAACATGACAATTATGATCCTCTTACAAGGACAACTCAGAAGAGTGGACCTCCCTGACCACTGGCGTAGTCAGAATTTTTTTTCATGGTGCGGGGAGGTGCTTGTGTTCATGTATGGGTGTGTGCCATGGTGTACATATATACATGCAACACTGAAAATTTAGGACAGAATTTAAGCCCCCCCGGCTACGCCAATGGGACACTGACTCCCCCACACCCCATGTCTCCAGTAGTCGGAGAGAAATTTTAAAAAACAATGACGTCGTTAATGCTTATTCTTAGATACTCGTCTACGATGCGTATAGGAAAAACGCGCGGTAATAAAGTAGGCAGCAGTATAGACACAGATAGAACAGCGACGCTGTTTAAGCTGGCGGTAACTTGTGCTCCGTCGTGCAAAACTCCTCAGGTGATTATGCGCCACAGGAATTGGGCAAGCCGCAGTACGAGTACAGCAGGTGCGAGTGTCAAACGCAAACGAACGCGTGAAAAAGAGAGAGAGAAAGAAAGCGATAGAAAAAAGAGGAAGAGAAAAATAGAGAAAATAAGAGGAAATAAAGGCATAAAAAAACAGAAAGACAGATTAATACACAGAAAGAGAGAAAGAAAAAGAAAGAAAGACACAAATAAAGACAAACAAAAAAGCGAGATAGAAGCAGAGTAGAGAGAGATAAAGAAATGGAAGAAAGAGAAATTTAGATACAACGAGCGAGTAAGAGCAAGAATAGACATGATAGGAAAAAAGAAATAGAAAGAAGTGGATGCAAAAAAAGACATAAAATAAACAGAGAGAGAGAGTGAAAGAAAGAGAAGGAAGAAGAAGAAAGAAAGAAAAAATAAATAAACGAGGAAGGCCACCTATAGCTGCGCGCTTCCTTCAGGCTTGGCACCACTACTACGAAGCTGACATAATTTTTTTTTTCGGCAACGCTTCACGTCAGCATTTCGTCTCGCTTTTTTTTTCTCTACAGACTCTGAATGGGACCTCTCACATTTCTTCGCATTTGATGACCGCAGGCAACCGAGAGACAATTTACTCCGTGCCCTGTACTTCGGCGAACATTCCATTGTCACGTCATTTGCTTTATTTGCTTCATTTCCTGTTTAGTTATTCATTCATCCTAGGTCATCATGTTTACTCATTTTACCGCGACGGAACAAATATGTATGATGTATCTGAGATGCTCCTTACCTCAACCTGCTCTGCCCGTCTTTTTTTTTTAAATTATATGTTCTTTAGGAGATGTAGGAGCTTTTTTATAACGCCGGCTACTGCATTTCAAAAAAATTACTAGTGAAAATCCAGATATTAAAAATGCTGCAAAAACTGCACTAAAGACAACTATATGTCAGTCCAGCCACAAAAAAATATCACATAAGCATGAAGTCCATCCGCATAGCGACGTTAAATATGCCGCAGAATACAGTGTAGTCGCGTAACAATAACGTTCACTAAATATTCACTAACTATAGGACACCGAATGTCTTGACACACAGCGCTACCCATAAAACTCATTTGCAATTGACTCGGAATAATTTTTCGTATGAAGCGACACTACAGAACATCACAGAACTTTCTCGCCCAACCAAGATCTGTAAGATGATACGTAGGTGCTCTGATGCGTATTTTTTGTGTTCTTATTTTTTTCTTTAGTCTTCGGGTCGGCCTGTCACTTCTGTAGGTGACATTGCCTTAGTTGTCATACCCATAATGGCAAGCTGTGCTGTGCAAATCTAAAGAAAAAACAAGATCACCTTTGCAGTCGTGCGGAAGTGCAAGCCCATTGTCGACATTACCTGCAACAAGCAAGCATGCATAGAAAACAGCACACTTGGCCTACATTGCTCTGGTCTCGCTGGGTATCCTTATAAGCGTGATGCGGTTCCCTCTCTCTTTCTCTCTCTTTCTTTACAAGTTCAAATGTACAAAATAGTGACCTCCTAGTCGAGACTGTATATTCGAGCACGTATGTATTCTTTCTTAGGAAAACTGGTCTTGAAAATTTCTGAGTCCAGTTTAAGTGAGCATAGAGAGACTGGCTGTGTGCGAAGGAGGGGACGCCGTTTAAATGAACCACAACCAAAAGAAGCTGCGACGATGAAATGACCCCGGCGACGAATGATAACTCCTGACCACCGGCTGCTCCCCGAATTCCTTCACTCGACTTTTCCCTGAGGTGCGCGAGGAAAAAATGTCGTCTCGTGAACTACGAGCTTCTGCTTTCTTTTGTGCACTTTGACTATGCCCGTTTCCTTGGTCGACTTACTGATTCTTTTTTTTTTGTCTTTTCTCTTTTCTTGGTAGTTTTCGCTATGTTTTATACCGTGCGAGTTCCCCATTCGGTGCTCTTTTCTTCAATGGGTCTTTCGGGTCGACTTCATTGCCCTGCTTTCGTCTCTTTTTTGATACTTTCAGGACCTTTGAAGAAAGGGTCTTAAAATTGCTTGATGGATGTTGCTGTGGGAGATGACGTCTCTGGGTCTGAGACGAGTTTCCCGGTCTTGAGCGGACAAAGACGGGAAGTGGCCGCGTATTAAGGTGACGGATATTGCGGCAAAGCATGGCTTTGTATCCGGCGAAATCGAGCAGAGGGTCTAAAAAAAAAAAGAAAATAAAGGCGTTTCTGCTCTGCGATGATGAGTAGTATTGGAATAGAATTGCGGTGTCTCTCTTCGGCCGGCCTAAACTGTCATCTGCCGAGACTAGGCTCGATAAATTGGAGACCTCGTTTGAAAGCACCGCCTATTTCGTCAGGCCTTCTTCCACAGCGGGCACCTCCTCGTAAAGGACGTATCATAGAAGCTAATTGGTCGGGAGGCGTATCGTTAAATCGTGAACTACTGACATCTCTAAAGAGTTCTTGTGGAAAATTTTTAATGCGAAAGCCTTAAGGTGTTTCGTTGCCCCGTGAATTGAGCGAAACAGGGCAGGCGAATGAAGCGGTACGAAATACCATGTGACCGTTTCCTGCGAGTGGTAAGTGGAGCGGGAACGGCTTGCTCTGACGTCATCAGGTGACTTCATTATGACGTCACACGTCGTTTATGACGTCATTGTTACGTCACAAAATGACGTAATCTCATGGCGTTGCATGATGACGTCTTAAAATGACCATCGCTTGTTTCTGTCGTCTTCCTTGGTCCGTTTGTTTTCAGCGCTATGGCTTCATTAAAGCCCCCCCCCCTTTTTTATAACTTAATGCATCACCAAGTCTGTAGCAAACTTTCGCTTTGTTTTGTTAGAGCTAATGTAACATTCTGGCGAACTTCTGTCTTATCGCTTATAGATGGCGCCGACACCTTATGTCACGACCTGGGCCCCATTCACAAAAGTATCTTACCTAGAATTGTTCGTACGAGAAAATTTCAGCCAATCTTGAAGCGGGTCATGTCCTTATAGCAGCCGGCTTGGCCTATGGGAATGAGCGTTTAATAAAGTCTCTGTGAATTCGGGCCTTACATGGCGCTGTTTTCATGAAAAAGACGTCTTCATGATTTAGGCACTAAAAAGCCCGCGCCGATTAAGCTCTTGCGTTGCCGGCTACAACATGATCATGCATGTATATGTAACATTGACACACACACTTACGGGCAGTATTGGTTCTCTCTTCTGCGAGGAAACATCGTAGGACATAGGACGCGGCGAGCTAAAGCGTGAAAACCGTCGAGCGTGCACATATCTATATGCGGGGGGACACATAATTCCTACAAGGATATACGTGAAATCGTCTCATTGATTTGAACATTCAGCAGGTCACTCCTTCTTGCTTCCTTGTTTGGAAACAAGAAGCTATTTATTGGCTATTATTCGAACCTCTACATGCATTTTTCACGATACCGCTTCCTTCCTTGAGCTCAATTCCTACGAAAGTCATTTGAAGCCACGACTTTTCAGGGTAGCTTTAAAACGTACACGTGACATCGAGAACAGGCTGTCGATGTCCCTGAAAACATTAACAACAACTTTGGCACCTAAAGAGATACCTGCCAAATTCTATTCAAAGTGCGCTGAAGAACGCAGCCGCGTTAAAAAAGAAATGTTCCAGGTTGTCCGATGTGCTATCCGTCACTGGCAGGACGGGCGGAATTGCGCCAGGATTATCAGAATTTCGCTAGATGACCTTCGGACGAGTTCGAATGCCATCATCACGCAAGCAAGTAGTTTGTCCCAAAAGAAGATGCGTTGATTCGCTGCCTCCAACACGACTTGGAACAAAGTGCTTCCCTTTATTACTGCTTGCTGTGAGGCTGACTCAACGCGCGATCTCGTTGAAGCCTCTCAGTGCCAATGCAACGGACGATCTGCAAATATCTGCAAGACGGCTTCCTTGCAACGCCTTTTTCCTCCAAGCGCTCTCTGATTCACAGACTGATGTTCTCGCTCATTGTGCTTTAGCGGCTCCCAGTTCTAGTGAAAGTGCGTCCCCCGAATCACAGGTTCCTCTTTACCGTGCGCAGGCTGAGGTATCAACGATGAGACGTGATAATGTAGAGTAATTTTTGAGAAAAGAAAAAGCATTTTCGGTGTTTGCGCACCTTCACTGAATCGCGACCGAGAAAAGCAGTCTATGAAGGAGAGCGCCTGGTTCAAAAAAAAAAAAAAAAGCCTTGCAGGAACGCCGTCTCAGAAATCTCTGCAAACCATCAAATCCACAGCGACCGTGCATGCATCGGGGTCACAGGAACGTCGTTTCTCTCAGCAAATCGCTCGGTCGGGTGCAGGAGCGTTTATGCGACACTACCCAGACGGATATGCTGTTGTCAACATCCCGTGGGAACACAATACGTTCGATTACGGAACGCTGTTCTGGAGCCGGGCACAGAATCGCTCGCTTTGAAGCCGTGAGGTCGCCATTCCGATGTGGAGGGAAGCACTTATTTTTCGTCGCGTTATTTTTACCCAAACCAAAGCAGAGCAGATGAATGCACAAAGTAGGAAAAGCGTAATTCTATCGTCCATATGTATATTCACGAATGTATGGATGACATTAAGAAGGTATCAAGGATGTTAACAAATCAGGTGGAAAGAAAAATCACAGATACAAATTTACTGCCTGTAGCATAACGTCTTCTCGACGGAACTCCGTCACCATTGTAGCAAGGCGCCAAACCTTCCAGCGTTCCGGATTCTGCGAAGGAATTTGTTGTGGAAGCAATGACCGTTGAGAAAAATATGCCAAGTGTCTTAAAGTGAGTGATTGCACGCGGGAAGACGAGAAGGTCAAAAGCTTTATTTATCCCAGAAGGTATAAGCAACAGTGGGCAGAAGGAGTGGAACCTATACCCCGTGTAGGTTTCCGCTACCCTCTCGGCCCAATCCAGGATCGTATCCCGAACGTCTGGCCCCGAGCTGTGCCCGGCAACCTCTTAGTGCTCCTGTCCATTAATTTTATATAAATATATTTAGGTGACGGACGCTGAGTGCAGCCTCTTAAATGGGAAGTAGATTAGCTTTTGATGGCAGCAAAAGCATAAGGAGGATGAATATATCGCTGTATACAACGCTCATCCTTAACCATTCGTGTTAGCTTCAGTAATGCTATTCGCATTAAAAAAAAAAGAAAAGAAAAGCCAAGCAGATGAGGACCGTAAGTCCCTTCATGCGTGGGCCTCAAAGCCTGGTCAGTAACCATGATTCGTCAACATAGGCCACAGGCTAACCAAAAACTTCTGACCAGCTCCTCCGCCGAGAGAATCCGGACTTCAGGATCAGTATCGTCTCACGTTTAAGCATTTTCGACATGCCTCTTCGTAAACCTGGCACCCCAAGAATGCATGGCTGGAGGCAGTATGGGACACTTTTGGCAGAACTGAACTGCCACTGGGGTGTCCTAAACCTTATTGTGCGTCCTCCATTTTCTTCCGGTGAGATACGTGACCTCCAGCAATCACCAACACATCGGAGTTATGGCACAGCCCGACTGCGCGTTTATCAGACGAGGCTATCGCTATGAGCCGCATGATCGTATACTTGTTTTAGAAGGAGAAGAAAAACGGCGCTATCATTTGGAGCCATGTGGAAGCACGGCTCAGCGTCACGCCCACATTATCCTTTGCTATTGCTATATTCACCTTCCATCTCTGGCAGCCACTATTGCAGCTTCTTAAACCCTGGATATAAACGGCCGTGTTCGTTTTTCTGAGGCGAAGTGCAGCCATACGTTAATTGTTTTCAAGTTCCCTGCTTGAACGATACAGGTATGAAGAGTTCTGTAACATCCGGCGTACGGGAAGCTTGTAGTGACGAAGTTGAAGTTAACACGAGCGTAACGCGATGTTCAAATGTCGTGTCACGTCATTTGGCGCGGTCTTTCTCACCTGTCATGTTGCCGTGCCTCGGAGATTCCTCTTCTCTACTGCCCACCTACGGATCTGCTCACCTCTCGTGATCCATGACCTTGCGTGCATCACGCTACCTGCACACCGCAGCTGTTCCGTTGCATCACTTCGTATTGTAATACAGTCCAGTTTCACAATCATACTAGGAGTTCTGTGGCAGCTGTCGGGGCGTTAGCACTGAAAGGAGACGTGAAGGTCGGCGTCGCACGCAGGCTTTGTGCTATTCAAACGCGGCGGAGCGGCCAGCAGCGCAGACTTCGTTCGTTTGATCCCCGAAGCTGCTTGAAACGTAACCATGATGGCGAAGTCCTAGCATGGTTGAGTAAATCACATTGCTAAAACGATGGTCGAACTTCGTAATTTATATCAGTTTTATTATTTTAATATACACTGCAACTATCAACATGATGCTTGAGTATATGGACACTTCATGCACAAATCTGTGATTCTGCATTTATAATACCAGATTTTAGGCATTAAATTTAATTTGTTTCTTTGTTCACCGAGAAACCTGAGAAAGCTTGCATAACCTTGAAAGAACGTGCATGCCTTTCCAAAGAGCTCTTCATTGGCTGCTTTGCATTAAAAATATGCTGGAGTTGGAGGCATCGCAGCTTCTTGCCAGTATAGAGCTCAAGCCACCGCTTTCCCACACTTCATTTCAGAAATACAGCCTAATAATCAGGGATACAAGCTTACAGGTTGAATTATTTTGTTTCGTTAACCTAAGCGATATGCTAATATCAAAATAAGCGATGCTCTCCTTGTCGACATGAGATCATTTGATATTGGCCTGAGCACTGATGACGAGAGCGAGAACAATTTGCCGAATTTCAGGCTTCTTCCTAAAAGCAGTAACACAACGATAAACGTTGGCCACGTGAAAATTCGCCATCGCATACCTGTGGCAGGTGTCAGGAAGATGCTTATTATTTTCTTCTCAATGAGTTTGATTGTGATTCACCTTAAGGATGGTGGAGGTCTGACATCGCTTGCGGAACATCGTTCACAGTCCAGCTATCTGTGAAGACAACGCCTTCCTGTGAGCTTTTCGTGCAAACTCTGAAACGGGGTATTACGAAAGAAAAAGAGACGATTTACAGTGCAATGTACTCTATTATGGAGAGGCGCTAGTGTTTTTAAGAATTGTGTTTAAAGGAAATCGATGTTTTGTTTAGAACAAAAGGGCAAGCGATTTCACTTTATAGTATAGTGTTTTCCTCTATGGGAGGGCTGTATGTAACTGTGTCTGGGGGAAGAAATATTGATGTTTTAGAGCTTATGTAGTACTTTTTTCTTAGAAAAAATGGGAACGCTTTTCGGAGCTACTTTGTTTAAGAAGCAGTAGATGTTTTATAGTACTATGGTCGTACTGTTGGGCTTTGGTTAACTGTACCACAATCACAAGGTCTATTCGTTTCGCCTGCACTTCGTGAACCGGTTCACGGTGGCGCTGCACTCCGGCATTCGTTTCACGAGTTCAACATGGCGGTGTCGGCACCGCGGTATTCGTTTCGAAAAAGTGCAGCTGTCGTGCAAGGCTAGTTCACGAATTCCCTGCACTTACTTGTGAAGTAGTGCCGAGTCCGTGCAGCACAAAATGGCTGGAACCGCAGCAGACGACGCAGCCGACTGCATTCGTGGCTATTTTAACGGCGCCCTACAAATACGTCAGTGAACGTTTTTCGGTAGTTTGAAATGCCAGGCAACGTAAGCGGCGGCATAGGCGTGCGCACAGGGGGGGGGGCGGCCGCCCCCCCTAATCACCTAAGAGGGGGGGCGCAAAATCTGCCCGTACATTGACCCTTCTAGCCACCTAAGAGGGGGCGGGGGCCTCAAAATCTGCCCATTCATTGGCTTAGTAGGGTGGGGGGGGGGGCGCTGCGGCGGATCTTTGCCCCCCCCCCTAAAGGGGAACTCTGCGCACGCCCATGAGCGGCGGCGACTTTTATGAATCACAACCTCCACGATTTGCGAGAGAGCCGACCGTAGCAGAGGGCTTGCAGGACATCTGCGCTCTCGTATTCATTTCGGCATCGCGTTGCTGCTGCACTTTCTGAAACGTTCCCTGCACGACGGTGGCACTCACGACGTCACCACCATGAACCAGTTCAGGTAGTGCAGGGTGAATCGAATGGACCTTCGGTAATCGAGTGAAGAAGACCCTTGCTTAGAAAAAGAAATTTATCAATCCAGAGTCTCACGCACTGCACCATAGCTGAGAAGCCGCTTCTCCATGACCTGAATCGAGAAACAGAAAAGATCAACTTTATTCCGACCCCAACGAACAGGAGGGTGCCGCTTGCTTCCGCCTAGCACGCGGCTGAGATCTCCTGGCTGTCAGCAGCCGCCTCGGCCAGATGGACGGGTCCCAAGCCTGGTCTTTGCGGTCTGAGCTGAGCAGGAGGATCACCCACTGCTGCCAGTCTTGAACATAGAGGCGATCGAAAGAAGCCGCCTTGGAGCATGCCATAGCATATGTGGCCGATACGCCTTACGCTTCAGCAATTTGCAGCGATAACCGTATATACCTGGATATAACCTGCTGCAGGCCACCGGGTTAAGATCCATGTTTGTCGGAAGGAGGTGCCACGTCACAGCCTGTTGAGAAGCATTGCTTCTTAAAACGAAAGCACAAAACAGAAGAAGTTTAATGAAACGCAAGTTATTCATATGGGAGAGCCTTATTCCAGTACTGCACTGGCCTTAGTCGCCCGTTTGACCTGGTCAATGAGCGCTTGCTGGTCGGCCAGGTCAAAGCTGGACACTCGCGCCTCCGACTGCTCAAACGTGTGTTGGTGCCATTTCTATGTCTGTCAGTCGGGGGGGATGCTCTGAGCCGCCCCAGATAATGTGAAAGTGTTAGAACAAATTACTAACGATTTAGGGTGTATGTGTGTTTAGGAAAACTTATTGCATCAAGACTCTTAACATCAATAACGATTCAACATAACATTTGTTTACTAGACATGCGTTCACGGAATAACAAGACACACTTCAGTTATATGGACAATAACCAACACATGAAATGGCGTGCAGATAACACGTAAAATTGATGTTTCACACTTTACACACATATACAAATAATTCGTCACAGAAAGCTAGGTATACATAGACACAATACATACTAAACGAGAACGCACAAATAAAGCGTGCATATGTACATTTTGCATACGTGCATGACATTCCTGCCTAGAGTTCTTCAATCACACCTTATGCGAAATTGCGTTCCGAAACCAGAACATGCCCGCGGCTGATTCTGCGGAGGCCTGCAGATTGTCGCGCTATCTGGGAGCAGCGATACAAAACACTAAACGCCGCGGCGCCGTCTTCTGCGTCTTCTTCTGAGGCTCAAGCTGCTCAACGTCACACGCAGCGCTGGCGGCGTCGCGAGAATTTATAAGTTTTTTTTGGTCAAGAGATGACTGAGCAATCAGCAGACCCCCACGATTTCGGCCAATGGCGTGTCCGGAGTTTGATACATGGGGCCTATGGGGAGTTTCGCAACTCGTATGATTGAAGAACTCTGGTTTCTGCCGATACCAACCAAGACATGAGCCTACCGAAACCAGGCAGGCCGAGAGAGAGGCTTCACACGTCTGTCACAGACCAAAACAAAGGGGCAAGACCACTGCCGGAGAAATTCCTCCTCAGCAGGAACAAGAAGAGCTCCTACAACAGAACAAATAGAAGCTCCAAGTACAGCCGCTCTAGGATCGGGATGAGAGCACGATAGCAACTGCCTGCTGCAACCGCCTCGCAGCGTACAGAAGCGCCCTACTATGGGACAGGGTGCACACACAGGGAAGCTTATTGCATGCTAGTAACAGTTCAAGTGAGTACAACTTCATCGGGCAATACAAAAATTCACCGACGATTACGATAGTGCCTGATGCCAATTCTGGGCGCAGCTTCGTGTTGGGGCAACGACAACTGTGTGGAAGTTTTGGCTATCCGCAGTCATAGCAATGTAACATTCGGCACATATTGCCACAGAAACTGGCAGCGCTCGAGTGCTACACACCACTCTGTGTATTGCAGACGTCGCGAACCAAACGAAACGCCGACAGCCCCGTTACGACAAACGAAGCCAGCCGCAGTGCACGTGACATCCGTGCATGCGCACGAGCTCCGACCATCGAGTGGCCAGCGTGCGTGACGGAGGAAGAAAGCGAGGCTAGAGGCCAGTGGCTCGTGATATCGACAGAATCCGCGTTCACTCTATTTCGTCCTCGCCCGCTCTATCGGTTACGCCGGCGCCTGCCAAAAACGAGGACGCTGCTCAACGCAGGAACGGGCGCCTAAGAGCTGCGCTCTAAAAATAATCCCTTTAAGGACACGTACAACTTAGAAGGCACAGGTACCACGAAACTCTTGGCCTCATACACTATCAGAGGTCACGGATCAGTGACAGAAAGAAAAAGATCGCTCATATCCACGAAGTGAATGATGATGAGTGGGTGAAGCACCGGGGACCATTCGGGTAACCGTGAATCCTCCGTACACTGCCCACTCGGGCATGCAAATGCGTAACAAACACGTGTCTACAGCATATAAAATGTTGTTTTATAGATGTCATAAGGCGTATATGGTATTGAGGTGCAGACTTCGTTTCCCCTCCATTAGGACCGCCTTGTGGTCGTTGGAATGAAGAGCCAGGGGTTCTTGAATGGGATGTTTTGCTCCAAATTCACGAGCCCTCAGCTTCGGATCCGCTTCACAAGCGTGTTGTCTGCGTTGCCGTTTTGCTGCAGCTCCCCGCGCCTTCACCTCGGGGTCCACTTGTTCTGCGTCGCCATGCTGCAGCAGCTTTGCGAGCCCTCGACTCCGCCTGCAGTTGAGCCGCCACTCTCGCCTTTTTATCCATGTCAGAAGCGACCGTTTTCATCCATGCATGAAGACAGAAAGAGAACGCGCGCCCGAAACGCGCGCTTATATAGCCCTTGCGCACCGCAGCGCCCCTAGCGGTCTCCACTCAAACCAGAGCACGCGCCGTGTGCGAGCGCTGCTGCCGTAGCGCCCCCAGCGGAGTGTAAACCAGAGCTCCGCTATAGGCGATGCGCAAAGCGCCGACCACGCCATCTGCCGCCATGGCTCGGAAGCGCTTGCGGGGCCCGGCGAACAGTGTTTCAGCGAGCGTCTACGCGAGTGCATGGATGGATGTATTTTTCAACGTGATTTAACGACTCTCTTGGGCTTCAGCGATGTCGAAAAATAACTGCTGCGTTGTCGGCTGCTCAAACACATACAAAAACTCGCCAGGAACGCACTTTTACAAGTTTCCGGTGCTATTTCATGAGCGAGAGCGACGGCGACGGTGGATTGCGGCTGTCCGACGCAAAAGGTAAGCAATCGCGCTTTGTTTAGACAGTGTTAGAACGATTACCGTGTTTTTATTTCTCCATTTATGTCACTACGTCTTCAGCGAACGCTTTCTACGTTTACATTTGGTCGCCTCGCCTGCATTGTATATGCTACAATGCACATGAGGTTGTTATCACTGATAAGACGCGATGCCTAGGCTCTCTTGAAAAACGAATGGCGCGAAGCGCTATGCCAGAGAATGTGGGGCAGGTGGCGGCTCCTTTACAAAAGCGCCGTGGAATCACACGTGTGCTGCACGAAATGGGCTGCATTCTACCTAATGATGGCACTGGAATGCGATCACCGGTGCAGAATGTTCGCTGTGCGCTCGCCTCAACTGTATGCATATTGGCTGTAAAACATGGCACCTGTTCGCACTGAAGGCTTTGACAGGACATTCAACCGATTCAACCTCCCTTTGAATGCCTCGTACCATGACTTTATGCTAATAAAAAACCCTTGATGTATCCCACTAATACTCATTCGCTTTACACAAGCTTTGTTATGAGTGGGGCCATAGGCGTGCTCACAGGGCGTGGGGGCTTTCCTATTGCCTAAGAGGGGGGGGGGGCAAAATCTGCCCCTTGCATTAACTTAGTGGGGCCTGGGGGCGCTGAAATGATCCTTTGCCCCCCCTTTGATGGGAACCCTGCGCACGCCTGAGTGGAGCCGATTATGGAACTTACGTGTTTTCTTTTCTGTATTCTACTGGTGGTGCTAGCTACTGGTTGCTGTTTTCTTTAGCATGTAATTGGTGAGTATATGTTGGTGCTGCTTCATTGTAGTTATATCACACCTGAAAAAAATTTTGCATACCCAATGCGTGGGGTCGATCCTCAAAGTTTCGTGTGTTTTTTTTTTATATTTGCTAGTGGTGCTAGCTACTGGTTGCTTTTTTTTTGTGTGTGAAATTGCATGGACTTCAGTAAAGCACTTGGTTTTCAAGCTATATATGACCACTTTTAGCATTTGCTTTCGAACTGTGAACATTGCAAATATGTATTCTTTTAATTAATTCCTTGCTTCTTCCACTTTTCTGTAACCTTATGAACATTTCAGAGAGGATGGGAGCCCCTGGGAACCCACAAAGAACTCCAGGATCTGCAGTCAGCATTTTATCAAGCTGCTGAGATATTTTTCACGAGTTTATCGTGCTGGTTTCAAAGTTTTACCAACTCTGACCCTTCTCGTGGCCGCACCCGTGAAATCCATGCGCCGGCGCGACAGCGCTCCCTCAAAATCTACTATATAAACCATGGCACGTAAACGAAGCTACTGTGTCGAGAAAAAACGTTGGTTCATGCGTCAACGCTTGCAGGCATTAGTGATCGGGACGTTGTAAAGAAAGCGGTGTACTTACGATGAGCTCCACTTCGTAAGGAAGCTTGAGGACGCTTGTCTGTGGCGAACACTTGGCGCGTATAGTGACATTGTCGTCCCACAGCTGTGCCATCGGACACATGTCCACTATTATAAAGCGCGGCTCCTTTGCGCACACTATCGCCGCAAAAGTAATTATCAGGGACGCGCACAAGCGGCAAATCGCACGCGCGCACTTCCGTCATGCTTGCAGTGAAAGGAGGCGTCCGCTACGCGACCCGCATGCGGTTCCAACGGCCGCCGCTACGCGGCTTTCAGTGGCGCCCCAATAGGCGCTGCGCATCGCGGATACGCGGGGATACAAGGCTCGGCCCTAAGGTACTTCGCCCTTAAAACAGACTAGTTTGCACAGATACGCACATATCAGTTGGGAAGAATTCCAGATTATTTAAGACATGCGGCTAACACGCGTGTCGCCGCCTCAGGCTGGCTCATATGATACATAACTCACGACTTTTCTCTCTGCCAGGCGCTTTTAATCAGCAGCATAGAAAATTCCTTATTCCCCTTGCGCACCACGGAAAATCGTTTGAACAAGCTCCGACGTTTGATTTTTTACAGAAAGCAGGCACTTCTTAAACATCCTTAATTGAACTACGCTGCATAGATTCACTGGTTGAGAACCTTGTTTCCACATAACTGTTCAGCGGAACAAGATTGCGCGTCCGAGTAACCTTAGCGCGGTAAATGTGCGTCGCAAAGAGCTTAATTCCTTTAATAAAGCAAATCTTCCCGTGCTTCGTTTCCTTGGGTTTCCGTGTGCCTGCTTGGTACGTCTGGCCAGTAGAGTAAAGGTTCAGCGTTACACAATTTCCGGAACCGGGCCCGCTCTCTAGGCGTCACACCGATGCTGCAGCAATGTGCTTGTATACCCCGGAGATAGTATCGGCACTTTAGCGAGAGCGTTTACGATCCACTCCGGTCAGACCTGCGTATGCTAGCGATATACAGATAAACGCGTTTATGGAACTGCAGTGCGCGTGCGCAGAACGATCGTGCGAGCAGCGGAACGTAGAACGCATCTATCGCTTCGCTTATGAAGTCAACTGAGCGAAGCGTGAAGGTGCGCTCACTCTGTTTTAACGCGATAGCGTTAAAGAGCTCGTATCGCAGAAATTCCGCCGTCGGCGTCGGCACCGTTGGTTGTGAGCGAAAAATCATCATCTTGTCCGTGACCGAAAACGAAAAAGCTGCAAATAAAATAAATAATAAAAATATTGGGTCCGAGTGAGCATCGAACCCAGGCCGTCTGTGGCAAGCAGGTGTTCTGCCACACAGCCACGCCTCTTGGAGATCCACTAAAAGTAACTTTGATGCTTCCCAAAAATCGCGTCC